>NW_025920181.1:547853-608960 GCF_902686445.1 Sciurus carolinensis
CTTTGAGAAGTATTGGAATGAACTCTTCTTTAAAGGTTTTGTAGAACTCAGCTGAGAACCCATCTGGTTCCGGACTTTTCTTTGTTGGTAGACTTTTGATGGACTCTTCCAGTTCATTGCTTGAAATTGGTTTATTTAAGTTGTGTATGTCCTTCTCGTTCAGTTTCGGTAATTCATATGTCTCTAGAAATTTGTTCATGTCTTCGAGATTTTCTGTTTTGTTGGACTATAGATTTTCAAAATAGCTTCTAATTATGTTTTGTATTTCACTCGTGTCTGTTGTGATGTTTCCTTGTTCATTCCGATTTTTAGTAATTTGAGTTTTCTCCCTCTTTCTCTTTGTTAGTGTTGCTAAGGGTTTATCAATTTTGTTTATTTTTTCAAAGAACCAACTATTTATTTTGTTAATTTTTCCAATTGTTTCTTTTGTTTCGATTTCGTTGATTTCAGCTCTGGTTTTAACTATTTCCTGTCTTCTACTACTTTTGGTATTGGTCTGCTCTTCTTTTTCTAGGGCTTTGAGCTGTATTGTTAAGTCGTTTATTTGTTGATTTCTACTTCTTTTGTTGAATGCGCCCCATGAAATAAATCTTCCTCTAAGTACTGCTTTTATAGTGTCCCCCAGATTTTGATATGATGCGTCTTTGTTCTCGTTTACTTCTAAGAATTTTTTTATTTCCCTCTTGATGTCTTCTGTTATACATTCATCATATAATAGTGTATTATTTAATCTCCAGGTATTGGAGAAGTTTCTGTTTTTTTTCTGTCATTTATTTCTAATTTCAATCCATTATGATCTGATAGAGTGCAAGGTACTATCTCTATCTTCTTGTATTTGCTAACAGTAGCTTTGTGGCATAAAATATGGTCTATTTTAGAGAAGGATCCATGTGCTGCTGAGAAGAAAGTGTATTCGTTCTTTGTTGTATGGTATATTCTATTTATGTTGGTTAAGTCTAAATTGTTGATTGTGTTATTGAGATCTATGGTTTCTTTTTCCAATTTTTGTTTGGAAGATCTATCCAGTGGTTAAAGAGGTGTGTTAAAATCGCGTAGTATTATTGTGTTGTGGTCTATTTGATTTCTGGAATTGAGAAGGATTTGTTTGACTTACGTGGATGAGCCAATGTTCGGGGCATAGATATTTATGATTGTTATGTCTTGCAGATTTATGCTTTCCTTAAGCAGCATGTAATGTCCTTCTTTATCCCTTCTGACTAGTTTTGGTTTGAAGTCCACATTATCTGAAATGAGGATGGATACTCCATCTTTTTTGCTGTGTCCGTGTGCATGACATGTTTTTCCCCATCCTTTCACCTTTAGTCTATGGGTATCTCTTTCTATGAGATGAGTCTCTTGCAGGCAGCATATTGTTGGATTTTTCTTTTTATACCAATCTGCCAGTCCTTGTCTTTTGATTGATGAGTTCAGGCCATTAACATTCAGGGTTATTATTTTGATATGATTTGTATTCCCAGTCTTTTGACTCATATTTGTTTTTTGACATGATTTGGTTTTTCCTTTGTTTAGCTATTGCTTTAGACTAGCGCCTCCTGTTGCTGATTTGCATCATTGTTTTTCATCTGTTCCTCATGGAATATTTTGCTGAGAATGTTCTGTAATGCTGGCTTTCTTTTTGTAAATTCCTTTAGCTTTTGTTTATCATGGAAGGATCTTATTTCATTGTCATATTTGAAGGTAACTTTTTTGGGTATAAGATTCTTGGTTGACATCCATTTTCTTTCAGGGCTTGGTAAATGTTGTTCCAGGCCCTTCTAGCTTTTAGGGTCTGGATTGAAAAATCTGCTGATATTCTTATTGGTTTCCCTCTGAATGTAATTTGATTTTTTCCCTCGTGGCCTTTAAAATTCTCTCTTTATTTTGTATGTTTGGTATTTTCATAATAATGTGCCTTGGTGTGGGTCTGTTGTAATTTTGTATATTTGGAGTCTTATAAGCCTCTTGGACTTGATTTTCCATTTCATTCTTCATATTTGGGAAATTTTCTGATATTATTTCATTGAATAGATTGTTCATTTTTTTGGTTTGTTTCTCTAAGCCTTCCTCAATCCCAATAATTCTTAAATTTGGCTTTTTCATGATATCCCATAATTCTTGTAGATTCTGTTCATGATTTCTTACCATCTTCTCTGTTTGGTCAACTTTGCTTTCAAGATTAAATAATTTGTCTTCAATGTCTGAGGTTCTGTCTTCCAGGTGTTCTATTCCATTGGTTATGCTTTCTATGGAGTTTTTAACTTGGTTTATTGTTTCCTTCATTTCATTGATTTCAGTTTGTTTTTTTTTCAGTATCTCTAACTCTTTATTGAAATGATCTCCTGCTTCCCATATTTGGTCTTTTAACTGTTGATTAGTGTGATCATTTAATGCCTGCATTTGCTCATTCTTCTCCTCCTTCAATGCCTGCATTTGCTCTTTCATCTTCTCATTTTCTTCCCTGATTGTTTTAATTATGTACATTCTGAACTCCCTTTCTGACATTTCTTCTGCTGTGTTGTCATTGGGTTTTATTGATGTAGTATCTAGGTTTGTTTGGGCTATTTTCTTACCTTGTTTTCTCATATTGGTCATCTGTCAGTGGGACCCTGAGATATTGCAGATTTTCTCTATTGGCTTATAGTGTCCTGGTAGATTTCCAGTGTATCACCTCCCAGCCTTCAGTAACCTGAAGTCTTGGAGGAACTTGATAATGCAGTGCTTCCAAAGAAAACTGCCCCAGCCCCCTACTGGTTCCAGGGCTTGGAGCTGGCTCTGTGCAGAAAGGCTCTCACTAGGGGCCTGCACCTTGCGACTGGCCGTGTGTGAGGAGCCCACTGCTGGAGTGTGGAAGGCTACCTTGGTAAGACTCTAGCTACCCTGCCCTGCTCTGATAAGCCACCCCTATCTGTGCCTGCCACCCAGGCCAAGTTTTGCCCAGTGGGGGAGACTCACCCCATGACTCTATTTTTGTCCAAGTCTCTCAATGCCTCCCCTTCTTGAGTCCTCGGTTTTTGAGTGACTGGAGATGCAGTCGCCTTCTAGGCCACCATCTTGTATTGTCCCATGGAAAAAGGCTGCGGCCGGAGTGGGCAGAGCCACCTGGAGAAATCTCTGGCTGCCCTGCCCTGACCCCAGAGGCCATTTGCGGATTGAAGCTCTCCGTTGGCTCGGGTACTTGTGGCTGGCTCTATGTAGAAAGGCTCTCAATGGGCGGTCTGCTCCAAGTAGCTAGCCTTGAAAGTCACCTCCCTCCGCAGGGGGCCAGGCTGCTTGGGGAAGTCTCTGGCTGCCCTGTCCTGGTCCCTGAAGCCACTTGCAGGCTGGAGCATGCCACGCTGGCTCTGGGACTTGGAGCTTTTTCTGAACAGAAAGGCTCTCACTAGGGGGCCCACTCCAAGAACCTGGAGAATCTGGCTGTGTGGGAGGGGCCCACCACTGGAGTGAGCAGGTTTGCCTGTGGCAGACTCTAGCTGCCCTGTCCTGCTCCGATAAGCCACCTTTATCTGGGCCTGCCACCTGGGCCAAGCTTTATCCAGTGGGCAGACTCACCCATGGCTCTATTTTAGTCCGAGTCTCTCAATGCCTCCCTTTCTTAACACCTGGGTTCTGGAGCGACTGGAGATGCAGTCACCCTCTAGTCCGCCATCTTGGATCACCTTCATTGACTTTTAAATGGGAACAGAAAAGGTATGAACATTAACAGAAACTAGAGGTACAGAAAACCACAAATACAGTTGAGATTTTATTTTTAATTTTGATGCAACAAATAACAATATGCTAAAAAACAAAAACTTAGATGAAATTGATCATTTTATAGAAAAATAATCATGAATAGCAGAGAGTAACCAATATACATTGAATATTATAAAAATGGACTTAAAATATTTTTGGAATAATAAGTAAGCCAAAAAAAAATAAAGAAATTGGGCTGGCATTCACATCTGCCCTCCACCACACTCCCAACACACACCTCACTCCCCAGTATATGTAAATGCTTCACAAATTAGTTCTAATAAAACCTCAGAAAACAGAGTGCATCCTGTCAAATATTACTCCTATGTTAGCAAAGAGAGAATTTTATGAAAACTTTATGAAGTTAGTGTAAATAAAATGCCCCAATAAGAGAAGGTCCAAGCACCTATGTCCTATCATTATCACCTAAGTATCCTGGAAATAAAGGTGTTCATTGTCTTACATGTGGGAAGGGGCAGGAAAAACAGGTGGGCCATTTTTGATTGTCTTTCACAGTAAACCATGAGTTAGAGTGAAGACCTTGCTGACTCAGCACCAAACAAAACCACATCAGAATTGATAATCCATATAAAAATACAAATCCCTATAAAAATAGTTACCTCTCTATAACATATGCAACAATCAATTCAAAATTTACTGAAGAATTACATATGAAAAAGTATATTTTGGGCCCTTTACTCAAGCCATAGAGATTACTCAAGTCACACCAGTCACATGGACTGGTCAAGTCACTTAGGCTGCTTAGATCATTAAGTAACAGTGGTCCCACTAATGATTTCAGTATAGCCTTACTGCACAGCCACTGAGGCTTATTTTTAAATGGACATTTTTTTCTTTACCTTTTCACACTCTTTCCCTTCCTAACCTGAGTGGAAGACCAAGATTATTTTTTCCTTGTTCGAGGCCAAGTTATCTCTATTTGAGCACATAACCAACAGAGGAGCCAAGTAATTCAGATTTTAGGGATGGCACAAGAAGATCCTATGAATGACTTACCCCCAAACTAGTAAGTGAATCACAGCAACCTACAGGAAAGACCTAGATTGTAGTCTTCAAATGAATAGCTCCTTTAAAAACTTTCTGTTCTTCCTGATAGACAGAATCACAGCATTTGGGACAGGAGTTCTCTATTACGCCATTGCAGGTAAAGCAATAAACCTTATTTTTCCTTTTTTTCAAAACTCAATTATCTTTATTGACTAGGCACTGGGAAAAATAACCAAACTTTCAGTGACAAGCTTTACTGGCTGTAGAGGGTACACAATCATAGTTTACCAAGGTCATACTGGCTACTTATAATGGTCATAGTGACTACACACTTTATAAAGGTCTTGGAGGCTACTACGGTCATTTCAGAATGAAGACCAGAAAGGATTTTCAGGTAATAAAGGCTGAGTTGGTCATAGACTGAACTTGTGTCACAGAGGCTATCTGGGGCATAGAGACTCTTCAGTGAAAAAGATTATGGAGGATATACAGACTACAATGATCATAGAGGCTACATGGGTCACAGAGACAACTCAGGACACAGACATTCCAGAGGTCATGGAGGCTTTAAATGTCATAGAATACATACATGTAATGAAGTCTAATCTGATCACTTTGTTAAATCAGGACACAGAGGGTACACAGGCAAAAGATATTATGAAAGACACAGAGGTTAAATATTCCATATTCGGTATAGATGTCATAGCAGATATTCAGGACATTTGAGTTACTCAATTCATAGATACTATTCAAGTCATAAAGATCATGTAGGTCATACAGTATAATCAGGTCACAGAGGCTACACAAGTCATAGAGGCTAATATGTTTATTTAAGTTTATTTAAGATACTCAATTTATACACACTACATAGTTCATCAGGGATAATATGGTCATTTCTGCTACTCAGGATACTATGGGTATGAAGATCATAGAGGTTACATAAGTTCAAGATGCTAAGATTTTTTTAAGCTATCCAGAGATTATGCAGGGTACAAAGGATAGATCATAGAATAGATGCACATCATACAGGCCATAAGGGTAACAGAATTTATGCATGTCATAGGTACTACTGTGAGAAATACAATGTCTGGTGATCCTCTTTCAGAATATAGCCTTAATTGGCTACATTTGTAGGCATTTTAATTATAGCTTTTCCCTTTGGCTGGTCCAATTTTAAAATTAAGCAATTGCATAGATTATAACACCAAACTTCTCCAATCAGACTGAAGGGCAATAGTCCTCAGGCACTTTTTTCCTGAGCATTGCTGCCATTTCCCTGAAGCTTTCTCTTGGGGCACATCTGCCCCTGAGTTCACTGCCATGGGTGCCTGGAGGTCTTTTCTCTTGGTGTTGCTGCTGACACTGTCACAGTCGACATGGCCCAGAGTTCACTGCTGTTCTCATCACTGCCTCAGATGCCTGTTTGCCATCTACACTGCTGCTGCTGCTGCTGCTGCTCCTGCTATCACTGACACTGCTCTCACCAAAGCCACTGCTACTCCCAGGAAGTCATCTGGAGTTCTCCTCTCTGGGTGCTGCTGCAGCTGCAGCCACAGTCACTGCTGCTACCACTGTTGCCATGGTTCTCCCACCTGTTGCCACCACCACTGATGTCTGCATCTGCTGCTGACCCCCTGGTTGTTGCCACTGATTCCTGCTACTACCATTTCCACCACTGTTCAGAAATCTGTTGCCAGGGACACTCCAGGTTTGGTTGCATATAGCCACACCTATTTTGAGACACTGGCCACAGCCTAGGTTTGTGTGAAGTGCCAAAGGTTTGCTGCCACTGCCATTTTGGAGCACACTGCCCCTCTCTGGTGACACCAGCCAGGACCTGGAGATTCAGTGCCAGGGTGCCTATAGGTTTGGCTGCAACTGGGGTTACAACATTAAAAAAATAAGGGAAGAAAACACCATAAACAAAGATTCCCCAATATGAGAAGCCATTGACAACACAATAGAATAAATATCGAGGAGTTTAGAATGTCCACAGTCAATTTGATGTGCAAAGGATGGTATACAGAGTTAAATCAAAGAGAAATACAGGAAGTGAAAAATCAATAAAGAGTTAGAGATTGTGGAAAAAGCAAGCAGAAATCCTCAAAATGAAGGAATCAATAAATTATAAATCAGTCAATTATAAATTCAATGGAAAATATCAATCACAGTCTAGATCATTTGGAAGACAGAACTTAAGACAATGAAGACAAAATATTTAATGTTGAAAATAAAGTTGACCACAAAGAGAAGATGGTAAAAATCCATGAAGAGAACTTTCAAAAATTATGGGATTAACACGGAAAGATCAAATATATCCTGCCTATCTAGGAGCATGTGAGGTCTTTCCATCTTCTAAGATCTTCTTTTATTTATTTTTGGTGTTCTATAGTTCTTATTGTAGAGATTTTTCAGCACTTTTGTCAGATTAATTCCCAAGTGTCACCACCCATGGCAACAATTGCGCAGGTATTTATCAGAGGGGCCTGGAAATAAACTATTTTTCCTGTATTCACTAATTTATAGAGGAAGAGAGACTTTGAGAGAAAGATGGGCTTTGCTTAGAGGAAGAGAAACTTTGCTTATCAGGAAGAGAGACTTTGCTTAGAGGAAGAGAAACTTTGCTTAGAGGAAGAGAATTGCTTAGAGGAAGAGAAACTTTGCTTATCAGGAAGAGAAACTTTGCTTAGAGAGAAAGTTTTAGAGAAAGAGAGGCTTCTACACTTATCAGAGATCTATTTCTTCTTAGTTATGCTGCTTCTTCTTCAAGGTGCATCCTGCATCCTGTGAACTAAGGGTGCGCTATCTGAGGTGCTTCTTAGTGATGCGTCCCGTGTACTGTGATCTACCTATCTGTGATCTAGAGGTGTGTTCTCAATTCTCCACTCTGTGATTTGCCTTCCCCTTCTGCCTGCTGCTTCTCTTTGTGAACTGCTTCTATCTGCTTGCTGCCTTTTCTTCTACCTTTCTGCTAGCAGCTTCTACTCCGCTTCTTTCTGCTAGCTGCTACTCTTACTGTCATGCCCCCAACCACTGCCCACTTATATTCCCTCCAGGAGGTGGAGGGCGGGGCCACACCAGTTGCAATCAGGCAAGGAGCCAGCTGCCCTATCACGGCAAGGGTTAAAATGAGCACTCCCGAGCAGGTGCACTGGGGTACACCTGTGCACGTGTTGTGCGTGTGGACTTAACTGAATATGGCCAGTGATAAATCACCTGAGTGTGCTTATGTCAATTAACCTCCTCACTGCCAATGTGAGCATGGCACAGCCCCCAACACCCAAGTATTTTATTTTTTGAAATGATTATGAACAGTGTAGTGTTATTTCTCTTTCAGTGGATTCATTACTGATGTATAGGAATGCATTTGAAATATGGGTATTGATTTTTATATCCTGCTACTTTGCTGAATTCATTTTTTAGTTCCAGAAGATTTTTGGTGGAAGTTTTTGGATCTTCCAAATGTAGAACCATATCATTGGCAAATAGTAATAGCTTGAGTTCTTTTTTACTTATTTGTATACATTTAATTTCTTTCTTTCACATCATAGATGCTTCTTAGGTCATAAAGGATACTTGGGCAACAGAGGCCAAACAGGTCACAAAGGAGACCCCAAAAACCTCCAAATTTGTCATTCCAATACTCAACAATGGGTGTAGTACTCTGCCTGTGAACCTAAAATACTGATTCCAGCCTGGTGCCAAGGAACTTGCTCCCAATGATAAACTTTTCTCCAACTTCTGCCAATTCCATGCTCCCTTGTTTGAACAGTAATGGTCTCAGGATATCTACCACTGGCATTTTATTTCATTAGTCTCCTTTATTATGTGCTAAAACATTTTATTTCAGCCTAACTCACTTAAACTTCATTCATTACATGACATCCCAGCCAGAACCCATCCACCTCTTTCTCAGCCTGAACAATAAAGTGTAAGCCCCTTGTCCTAAAGTTGTACCTGTTGAAAACTAAGTTAATGAAAGTTAAACTACCTGTATTTTGCATTTTTGCATCCTGATTTTCCCCTAAATCTGTTGAAATCTTTAGCTTCCCTACTACCAATGTTCCAGAGAGGTAATTCCATTAGTGCAATCAGTTCCTCAGGTGGGAAAAATCTATCCAGTCATTTGTCTAACTTTGGGAATTTACAGTGCTTAAATATGGTAGAGGATAGCCCTCAGAATTGTGGGAACTTGGGACACAGACATGGAAAATATACATAACAATTTCTCTCTGGAACAAGATCATGTCAATTCCCTGAGAAAAGCAGTTCTCATTCATCAGATTATTTTTCCTCCTTCCTGCCTGGAATTATACCTGGCAGTTTAAGTCTGAAACTGTAATCCTGGTGAATCTCCTACTTCTTTAGTGATAACATTCCTATATTTAGTTAGCTTCTCCTACTGTTATTACAGATGAATACCCTTGCTGTGTTTCCTCGCTACCAAGGTGTGACCAATTCATATACTTGTAATTCTTTCCAGGAAGGGTAATTTCAATACTATAATGTTAGTCAAGAAGATGGATGCATGAAATCCATGCCTTGGAGAAGTGTTGTGAGCTTGTTTAATTAATATCCAACTCATATCCTGGGGCCAAGCCATGCACACACCATGGAGAAAATGCTCTTTCCTTTCTGAAATTTCATTATGCTGTTCAGGTCATAAAATTCACACAGTTATTAGGAGCTGTACAGGTCCTAAAAGTTATGCTGGTCATAGAGGATACTCAGGTTTTAGAAACTACATTGGACATAGAGGTTAGTAAGTTAGTAAAAGCTCTTCAGGTCATCAAGATAAGGAGGACCACTGGCTTCAGAACACATAAAATATGCAAGTCATACATGTTACTTAAGTGATAGGGGTTACACAGATCATAGAGAATACCCAGGTCACAATGACTGTTCAATCATAGAGCTTACCAAGTCCTTAGGGGCTACTAATTAAATATCTACATAGGGCATAAGCCTGTGGAGGTCATAAATGCTGTCAGGATTACCTAGGTAATAGATGCTTCATGGATTATAAATGGTATAGGGTCATAGAGGTTACTCATACTGTAGAGATTATGCAGGCCATAAAAACCTTCTCAATTTTTTGAGGCTGCTCAGGTCCTAGAGTTTACACAATTCATGAGGACTTCTCAACCAATAGAGGCCATTCAGATTATTAATACTACATAGGTCATATGGGTTACTCAGTTCATTTAGGCTACTTAGAACAGAGAGGATATGCAGGACATGCAGTCTATGGTAGGCCATGAAAAACATACATATTACAGATAATATTATACAGATCATAGAAATTTTGCTGGTTATAAAAACTTCTGAGATTGTAATGACAATTCAGGTCTTAGAGGCAATGCAGGTGCAGGGGGCTTCACAGATTAGAGAGGCTTTGAGTGTTCTTGTGGTTACATTGGTGATAGAGGCTAAACTGACCATAGTAGCTACATAAATTAGAGGTTATGAGGGTTAAAGAAGCTACTTAGTTCCGAGAGTAAGCAGTAAGTCTAAAGTCTACAGAGATCATAGAGTCTGTGCAGGTCAAAGAGGTATGCAATTCACAGATGTTAACAGGACCTAGAAACTACTCAGACCAGGTAAGTTACTGTGCATATAAGTCCTGTGGAGGTCAAGGAGGCTTAATGATCCATAGAGGCTACAAAGTTCATAGTGCCTACTGAGGTCATTTATATTTCTCAGCTCATAATGTTATGGGGTCATAAATATTGTTTAGACCTTAGAAGATACAGAGGTCATTAAGGCTATGCAAGTCATAGAAGCTATTCTGGCTACAGAAACAGCACAGGTCATATGAGCCTTGCAATCATTTTGGATACTCAGGCCATAGAAGTGGTACAAGTTAGAGAGTATATGCAGGCCAGAGACCCTGTACAAATTATAGAGGTTATGCAGTTCATAGTACCTATACATATTATAGGGTATACTAAAGTCATTTAGACCACTAAGTCCATAGAGGCTATTCAGGTCTACTAGGCTACTCAGGATATAAAGACATGCAGGCAATAAAGGCTATGCATGCTGTAGAGGATACCCAGGTCATAGAGGTGATACAGTTCACAGAGGCCACTCAGTCCATACAGGCTATACATGCCATAGTGATGATGCTAGCCATAGAGAATATTCACTTCATAAAGGATATTCATGTCACAGAGGAAACTCAGGACACAAAGAATACACAAATCATATCAGTTACTAAGCTCATTTACACATTTTAGTCCAAAGAAACTATAAAAGTTATAGAATTTACAAAGAAATAGACACTACTTAGGGCATAAATAATGTACACATCATAGAATGTACTCAGGTCATAGAGAATATAAAGGTCAAAGAGGTTAACTGGTGTTAGATACTACTGAAAAATTAGAGGCTTTTCAGGCCATAGGGATCATTTAGGTTATTCAGGCTACATAAGCAACATAAATCTTAGGTGCCACTCAGGACACAGAGGCTTCACAGGTAATAAAGGCTTGTGCAGATCATAGGGGCACCATGGGCCATAGTGGTTCCTGAGATAATAGAAACTGTACAGGTCATTTAGGCTAATCGGGCCATAAAGGCAACACAGGATTTAGTGGGTGTGTACACCACATAGGCTATGCATGTCATGAGTCATACACATGTCCTGGGTACTACACAGGTTTATATGCTACATTGGCCATAGAGTTTATGCAGATGTTAGATGATTCTAAGTAATAGAGGTTATATTGGCTGCAGATTGACTCAGTTCAAGCTTTATGATCAGCTTAGAGGTTTAAGTAAAAAATGGAGGTTTTTTAGGTGATAAATTCTACACAAGTTCTAGGAATTATTCAGGACATGTAGGCTACAAAATTTATAAATAATATAAATGTCATGGAGAATACATAAGTCACAGATAGGGCATAGAAGTTACTAAGACCATAGAGAAGACACTTATAATTAAGGAAATCCAGGTCATAAAAATGATGCAGGTATTAGAGTTTACATAGGTCAGAGAGGTTGTGTTACTGAGAGAGACTACTCAGTTCCAAGATGCAACTCAGGTATAGAGTGTAAGCAGACAATAGAGATTATTTAAGTCATATGTACTACACAGGTCTTAGGGGCTAATCAGGTCATAGAGGTTTCGTAGGTCATGAAGGATACTTAGGTCAAAGAGGCTATGAAGGTCATAGAGGCTACCAAAGTCATAGAGGGCATATAGGCATTAAAGCCTACTCAGTACATAGAGCCTTTTTAGGTCACAAAAGTTGCAGGGATCATAGAGGGTTTACTGGTCAAAGAGGCTACTTAGGTCATAAAGGTTGTAACAACCATAAAAGCCACTCAGGTAAAAGAGGATACCTGGGCCATAGAGGCTACAAAAACATAGAGGCCATGCGGGTCAGAGGGGCTATAAAAATCATATGGACTAAAAGGTCATTCATGCTACTAAGGCCATTATCCTACATTTATGTTTCTCAGGCCATCATGATACACAGGTAATTGAGTGTATGATGGTTAAAAGCTACTATGTCACAAAACTTATAGAGGTTATAGATGCTACTTAGCTGATAGAAGAGGGGCAGGTTACAGTGGCTACACAGTTTACAGAATCAACTCTGGTCTTAAGGCTTATACAGTCCAAGATGTTACTCAAACTATTTAGGCTACTCAAGGGCATATAACCCACTTTGCCCACAGAGATATAAGAAGTCACAGAGATTATGAAGATTATGAAGGCTACTATAGCCATACAGAATGCTTAGTACATAAGGTTATTCAAGCCAAAGAGGCTACATAAGTACTTGTGGCTAATCAGGCCATAGAGATTATGCAGCTAATAGAGACTGCAGGCCATGGAGAATACTCAGGCCAAAAAGGCTACATAGTTCATAGAGTCTATGAAGTTCATGGTGGCTATACAGGCCATAGACTTCAAAGGTCATAGTGAATACTGTTTTTCTAGAGAATGCTGATGCCAAATAGGCTGCACAGGCTATAAGAAATACACAGTTTATAGGGGCTATGCAGGGAAAATACTTTATTCATTTCATAGATTCTATACAGGTCATGGAGGTTGCACTATTTATAGAGTCTACTCAGGTCACAGAAGGAACATGGGCAATAGAAGTGATTCTATTGAAGTGAAGCTACACAGACCATAGAGGATATACTGGTCATAAAAACCTTCATAGTCAAAAAGAATTTATAAGCCAAAGATGATACAGAGATCATATAATCTACTAATCCTGTAGAGCTACAGAGGATATACAGGTTTTTTTTTTAATTTTTTATTTTTTGCAGTGCTGGGGATTGAACCCAGGGCCTTGTGCTTGCAAGGCAAGCACTCTACTGACTGAGCTATCTCCCCAGCCCTATACAGGCTTTTTGGGCACAGATTTTTTTATGGTTAATAGAGGCTAGTCACTTAATAGAGGTTAAGGTCATATAGGACAATAAAGTCATAGAGACTTGCAGGTCATTCATAGATGATACTCAGGTCATAGGGCCTATGCAAACAAAAGAAATTACTCAGGTCATAATCATAAACACTACTAAGTTGATGGAGGATATACAGGTCATAAAGTCTAGGCAGATCATAGGGACTATTAAGATCGTTTAGGTTACTAAAGCCATACAGGCTTGGAAGATCATTTAGGCTACTCAGGAAATAAAGGTATTGCAATTTTAACAACTACTCAGGTGATAAACAAAATGAAAATTGAGAGATTATAAAGTATACCAAGGCTACTCGGGCCTTGCAGAATGTGAAAATAGTAGTGGTTACTGAGGTCAGAGCAGACATTAATTTAATATAGACTACTCAGGCCATTAAGGCTATGTAGGTCACAGAGGACACTAAGGTTCCTTTGACTATACATGATATAAAACAGAAACAGATTACAGTGGCTACATAGATTTAGATACTTCTCAGGTCATAAGGGGTATGCAGGTCATAGAACCTACAAAACTGATAGAGGCTTTTCATACTCAGGTTCAGAGTGCTTAAAGTCAGTGATTCCACAGGTCATAAAGACTAAGCAGTTCACCTGTTCCACTTATGTCCTAGAGGGTGTGTGGGCAGTGGAAGGTACTCAATCATTAGGCACTACAGAGGTAATAGGGGTCTACTCATATCATAGAGACTAGCATGTCATTGATTATACTTAGGTCAAAATGGGTAATCAGCCATAGAGGTGATGAAAATGACAGAGGCTGCACAGGCCATGGAGGCTTCACAGGCCACAGAGGTTGCTCAGGAAATGGAGGCTACATAGGAGGTTTAGTCTGCTCTTGTCATAAAGTCTATTCAAGTCTTAATCAGGACCCAGGCAATAGAGACTATTCAGACCATAAATACTGAACTGATAATAGAAGCTACTCAGGTCATAGAGGCTACTCTAGTCATCAAGGCTATGAATTTTATATTGATTCTTCAGGTCATTTACACTACTAAATGGGTAGGCCATATGGATATGCAGAGGATATTCAAGACATGTAAGTTACACAGTTGTTTTAGTCAGCTATTCTTCTGCTGTAATTAAAAGATGTGACAAACAATAAGAGGTGGAAAAGCTTATTTGTGGGCTCATGGTTTCTGAGGTCTCAGTTCACACACATCAGGCTTTATTCCTCAGTTTTTGAAGTGAGGCTAAACATCATGGCAGAAGAGTGTGGTGGATAGAAGGGACTCAATGTATCATATCAAGAAGCAAAGACTAAGTTCAGCTAACCAAACATGCACCCTAATGACCCACCTTTCCCAGTCACACCTTACCAGTGTATAGTTATCATTCAGTTAATCCCTATGGGGATTAATACACAGATTGGGTTAAGGCTCTCATAACACAATCAATTTATCAATAAATATTCTTATATTTTCTCATACATGATAATTTGGGTGACCCCTCATATTTAAACCATAACAACATTAGAGACACAACGATCACATAGTTTGCACAGGTCAAAGGGACTACTAAATTAATTTAGGATACCCAGTCCATAAAATCTACACTGGCCATGGAGTCTAGATAGGTCATAGTGTCTACTTGGTCATAGAGGCTAGGTATGTCTTAGTGGCTACTGAAATACAGTGTTTTGCAAGTCCTAGGGCTATTCAGTCTATAAAGGACATGCAGATAATATAGACCATATGGCTATGCAGTTCACATAAAACCTTCAGTCCCAAAGCTACACAGGTTCTACTGGCTACTAAGTATTAGGACTGCTCAGTTCATTCAGGCTACTCAGATCATAAAGGTTATATAAGTCATAGAGACTTCTTATGTCACAAATTCTATGAGGTCATATAGGCTATGCAGGACTTTGCAGATACACAGGTCATTGGTGTTAGATAGGTCACATAGGCTACTCAATTCCTGTAGGATGATCAGTTCATAAAGGCTATTCAGGTCATAGAGGCTATGTGGGTCATAGGGGATGCTAAGGTTACTTAAATTACTCAGAACAAAACCTCTACACAAGTCATAGATTATATGCAGAAATTAGAAGATATTAATGTCATAGATAATAGGAAGTTCATAGGAGATATTCAGATCAAAGACACTAAAAGTTATAAAGTACACTAGGGTCATTCAAACTTCAGGGGAAACAGGGACTCCTTGATTCTTAAAGGCTACTGAAGGACAGAGTGGCTATGCATTTTGTAGAGTTTATGCACATCATAGAGGTTACACAGGTCATAATTATTCCTGAAGGTATAGGTATTACAGAATTTCTTTAGAATACTCAGACATTAAAAAAAAAAGAATACTCAGGCATTAAAAGTGAAGTACATCATATTGGCTGTCTGGCCATAGACATGGCACAATTCATGGAAATATAAAAGACATAGATTTATGTAGGTCATGGATACTACTTAAAATATGCAGTCTAAACTTGTCATAGAGAATTCTCAGGTCATAGATGCTACACAGGTCACAGAAGCAACACAGTTCATAGAATCTGTTCATGTCAATGAGGCAAATGGTAGTGTAGTCCAAGGCACCTAATCATGCTTTTCATGCTACCCAGATTGTTGGAGCTACTCATGTCATACAGGATACTTAGGTCCTAGAAGATGCACACACCATAAAAACTATATTTCTCACAATATCCTTAGTATGCACTGTGGCCTTTCCTATTAATATAATATCTATATACTAGCATTTGTAACTATTATAGTAGATGCCTTGTGACTTTTAATACTAACATTATCAACCATTTTGCATCCAAAATGAATTGTTTCCCTGATTCCTTTCAAATTTATATAATATGGAAAATGTGACCTCTTAAACTTATATAGAAACTGTCCTGTGGTCTTTCAATACTAATATTGTATTTATACTGTAGCATCAAAAACTGCTATAATTGCTGCCTTCTGTCTCAGAAAACTTGAAAGAGACCAACAATTTGACCCAGCTATCCCACTCCTCATTTATAACCAAAGGACTTAGAATCAAACATACTACAGTGACACAGTCACATCAATGTTTATAGCTGCTCAGTTCACGAGAGCTAGATTGTATAACTAATGTAAATACCCTTCAGTTGATGAATGGATAAAGAACTGTGTTATATATACACAACTGAATACTACTCAGTCATAAAGAAGAATAAAATTATGGCATTTACTGATAAATGGATGGAGTTGGAGGATATAATGCTAAGTGAAATATGCAAATCTCCCAAAACCAATGACTGATTTTCTTATCTGATAAGAGTATGATGAGACATAAAATGGGGAATATGGGGATAAAGAAGGATAGAGGCACTTTGAATTGTGTAGAGGAAAATGGGGGTAGGAGGAATGGGGAAAGAGAGATAGTGGACTGAGACAGACATTATTACCCTATGTTCATGTATGATTACAAAATTGATGTGGGCCTACATTGTGTACAACCATATAAACAATAATTGTATCCCATTTGTGTACAATGAATCAAAATTCAGTCTTTGAAAAAAATATATATATACTTTAAAATATTGTCTTGTCAGGGTATATTTGTCAATATTGATGTATCAATCTTGATTGGTCAATGTAGATTCATTCATATCGACCTATAGGGATAAATTTGCTATTGACTACCCATTGGTGTAGATTTTACAATATCAACTCTTTGGTGTATATTCGTCAAAATTGATTCATTGGTATAGATTTTTTTATGTTGACCAAACCGAAAAGATTCTCAATATCAACTTAAATGGTTTGAATCATTGACATCAACTCCACTGGTTAGATTCATTGAAATCATCTCAACAGTCTAGATTTGGCTGTATTGAACATTGTGGTAGATTCATGGATATCTACTCATTGGTGTAGATTTGTCAATTTTGTCCCATCAGTGTAGATTCATTAATATCAACAAGAAGGTGTAGATTCATTGAAATCAACTCTGGTTTAAATTGGTCAATAAAGTCTCAATGAGTAGGTTTGTCAATATTAACCTGTCAGTCTTGATTCATCAATATTGACTTGACAGTGTAGATTTATCGATATCTACTCATTGGTGTAGATTCATTGACATCTACTCATTGGCATAAATTTGTAGATAACAACCATAAGGGGTACATTTGTTAATATCAACCCATCAGTGTAAACTCATAAATATCTACTAGTTGGTGTAGATTCATTATTATTGACCTTCTTGGGTAGATTTGTCAGTATGTACTCTTCAGTGTAGATTCAGTGATAGTGACCAACTGAGGAAGATTGGTCAATATTGACCTGTCATGAGAGATTTGATGATATTGACTCAACTGAGGGAATTCATCAGTTTTGACTCATTGGTAGAAATTCATAGAGATTGACTGAACTGGTTACTTTTATTGATATTGATAAATTGATATTACTTTGTCAATGTTGATTCATTGATATTGACCATCAGGGTAGATCCTTCAATATGGAGTCTTCTGTGCATATTAATCAATATCAACCTGTTGAAATAGATTCATCAATATCAACACTATTGTAGATTTGTCAATATTGAATCAAAGGATATATATGCCCATATTGACTCTTCAGGCTTCATTCCTCAATTTCAACTCTATTGGTTAGATTCATTAATATCAACTCTGATTAAATTCATCAATATTAACTTCACTGGTTCAATTTGTAAAAAAGTCTTCATTGGGGTAGAATTTGTCTATATAAACCAATGGGGTAAGACTTGTTGATAACCCTTTGGTGTAGATGCATCAAAATAGACTTATCAGGGTAGATTAGCCCATATCAACTCATTGAGATAGATTGTCCAATATTGACTCTTCACATTAGATTCATCAATATTGACCCATCTGTGTAGATTCATTAAAATTGACTGAAGAGTCATTTGATTTTATGATATAGGTTCATTGATATAGAATTTATGGGGTAGAGTCATCAATATTGAATCACCTAGGTAGATTCATTGGTGTAGATTCATCAGTTTTGATATATCACTGTAGACTCATAAAACTTGACTCAAAGTTTAGATTTGCCAATATTTATTCATCAGTGTAGATTCATCTATATTGACTCTTCAGGATAGATTTGTCAATATTGTCTCTTTGAGATAGATGCCTCAATATTGATCCATCAGGGTAGATTAATCAATATTGACTAGACTGGGTAGATTTGTTGGTATCAACTCATCAGTGTAGATATGTCGATATTGATATGTCAACATAGACTGGGGTAGATTTATAGACAATGACCCATTGATACTGATGCATCAACATTGATTTATTAATGTGGATACACTGATATCAAACTATCAATGTAGATTTGTCAATATTGACCCGTTGGGGTAGATTCATTGATACTGACTTGATGATATAGATTTGTTGATATCAAATTGATTGTGTTGACCCATTAATATTGATTCCTCAGATAGATTTGTTGATATTGATTCATCAGTATAAATTCATCAATAGCAATCACCAAGGGTAGATTTATAGAGATCAAATCAATGGTAGATTCAATGATATCAAACCATCAATATAGATTAGTTGATATTGACTTGAAGGCATGGATTCATCAAAGTAGATGCTACAGTGTAGATCAGTTGATATAGATTCAATGGAGTATATTCATAAATATCAACTGAACAGGGTAGATTTGTCAATATCAACTTGTCAGGGTAGATTTGTGAATATCAACCATAGGGGTAGATTCACACTGACATTTGTTGATATCAACTCAATGGGGTAGATTTGATGATATCTACTCATTGGTGTTGATTTGCTGATATCTGCTCATCATTGTAAATTAATAAATATCAACCCTTTCGGGGTAGATTGATCAATATTAACCAGTCATGGTGAATTTGTTTATGTTCATATGTCAAGCCTTATTTGTCAATTTAGATTTCTTGATATTGACCTGAAAATGTAGATTTTTTAATATCAACTCTTCTGGGTATATTCAATATCAACCCATTGGTGTGGATTTGAAAATATCTATCAATTGGCGAAGATTCATTGATATTTAATCATCAGGATACATTCATCCATATCAACCCATTGGGGTAGTAGCAGGATTAATGGGGTTGATGAGACATTGTAATTGTCTAGCATAAGAGTTCCTCTATTCCCAGGAGCTATGTGACTGAGGTCAATGTTAGAGCTGAAATTACACTTGCACAGAGTCTCCTCATGCAGGGTTTTACCACAGCAGCTAAACATCCTGTGCCCTTGCACAGAAAAATTCCCAGGCACCAGTCATGCCACAGTCATGAGGTCATCAGAGACCCCTCAATCTCAGTCTCTGCTCTCCCATCCTGTCACCACTCTGTACAGAAATGTACTCATTTGGGTATTTTTCATCTATATCAACCAATGAGGATAGATTTGTTGATATCAACTCGATGGTTTAGATTTATCAATATTGATTTGATTGGATTGATTTGTCAAAATCAATTCATTGGGGTAGATTCATCGATATCCACTTGCCAGTGTAGACTCATCAATTTTGACCCATTGGGTTGATTCATCAATATTAACTTGATGGCATAGATTTATTGCTGTGGACACATAGGGGTAGATTAATCAATATCCAACTGTAGCAGTAGATTTATCCTTATCGACACATCGGTGTAGATTCATCAATAGCAACTTTTTAGGTAGTTTCACTGATATTGATGTGTTCACATTAATTCATGGTTGTAGATTCATCATTATTGTCTCATCAGTGTAGATGCATAGATATAAACTCATCAGGGTAGATTTGTTGATATTGATTCTTCAGTGTAGATTTATAGATATCAAATGATTTGTGCTGATTTGTTGATATTAAAACTATGGGGTAGATTCATCAAGATTGACATGTTAGGTACATTTGTCAATGTCAACACATCAATGTAGTTTGGTCAATATTGACCCATTAGGTTAGATTTGTTCATATCAACACATTGGGGTAGATTTGTCAATATTGATATAAGCATGTAGATTCATAAATATTGACTCATTGTGGTAGATTGTTCATTATCAATTTGCCATTATCAATGATATGATGTAGATTCTTTGATGGGTAGCTTTTTGGATATCGACTTGTCAGTGTATATCATCAATACTGACCCACTGGTGTACAATCATCAATATCAATCCATCAAGGTAGATTCATCTGTATTGACCCTTTGAAGTATATTTGTCAATATTGACTCTTTGGTGTATATTCATTGTAATTGACTTGTTTGTGTAGATTCCTCCACACCAACCCATTGTGTTAGAACAGTCAATATCAACTTGATGGTATATATTCACTGATGCCAATCATAGGTGTTGATTCATTGATTCTTTGGTGTAGATTCTTTGATATCTACCAATTGGAGCATATTCATTGATATTGAATCTTCAGTGCAGATTCATCCATATCAATCCATTGGGTTAGATTCATCAATATCAACTTGATGGGGTAGATTCATTGATATTGACCTGTAGATGTTAATTCATCTATATTGACACATCAGTGTAGATTTTTTGATAATAAATTGTCCATTTGTGTTGAGTCATTAGATATTGTTTTGTCAGTATTGATTCATAGATGTAACTTCATTTATTGAACCATTGGAGTATATTCATTAATATCAACACTTCTGGATAGATTCATTGTTATTGACCTAAGGGTAGATTTGTTGATATTGATTTTTAGGTGTAGATTCATCAACATTGAATCATTGGTGTAGATTCTTCCATATCTAACCATTGGGGTAGATTCATCATAATTGTTTCAATTGGGTAGGTTTGACAATATTAACATATTAGTGTATGTTCTTTAATATTGACCCATTGGTCTAGATTCATTGATATTGACTCAAAGGTGTAAATTCATCAATGCCTCCTTAAAGCTGCAGGTTCATCAATATCTACCTGTCTGTGCAAATTCATCAATATTGACTCAAAGGTTTAGATTCATCAACATTGACACTGTGTTGAAGAAACATCCATGTGAACCCTTCAGCACAGATTTGTTGATATTGACTCATAGGCATACATTTCAATATCGACTCATTGGTGTAGACATTTTGATATTGACTTGTTGAGGTATATTTTTTGATATTGATTTGCTGATATCAACTATTCAACATAGATATGTCAATACTGACTTAATGGGGAAGGTGTGTCGATATCTACTCACCTGTGTAGATTTGTCAAAATTGGACCATCAGTGTAGATTCATGGATTATGATTCATCAGGTTAGATACATTAATATCTACTCACTGGTGTAGATTTGTTGATACTAACACATTGAGGTAGATTCATCAATATTGACTCTATGGGGTTTATTTGTTGATATTGGCACATTGATGCAGATTTATTGATATTGACTCTGGGGTGTATTTGTTGATATCAACTCAGTGTGAAGATTTGTTGATATCAAAGGGTTGGTTTTGATTCATCAATGTAGATTTGTCAATATTGACTCAACAAAGTACATTCATCAATATTGACTCACCATGATATATTTTTGATATCCACAATTCTGTATAGTTTTATCAATGTCAACCCATTGGGGTAGATCCATCATTATCAGTCAGTCATGGTAGATTCTCTGATATCAAGTAAACTGGGTAGATCCATCAATACTGATTTGTTGAAATCTATTTGATGATGTAGATTCATCAATATAACTAACCCATGTAAATTGGTTGATATCGATATGTCTGAGTAGATTTGTTGATATTGACTCTTTGGTTGAGATTTGTAGATATCAACTTATAGGTGTAGATTCATTAATATTGATTTGCCAGTATGGATTTGTCAATGTTGAGTCATTGATATCAACCCATTGGGGTATATTTTTGATATCTACTCTTCTGTATAATATTATTAATATCTACCCTTCTCATCAGTGTGGATTCATTTAAATCAACCAGTGAGGGTATATTTGTCAATATCAACCCATCAGAATACATCCACCAGTATCAATGATTTGGTGTAGATTCATTGATATCAATACTTTGGTGTAGATTCATCAATATCAACTCATCAGGGTAGATTCATCAATACCAACTTATGTAGATTTGATGATAAAGCCTTGGCATGCTAGATTTGTCAATATTGACTCCTTAGTAGAAATTTGTAGATATCAACTTGTAGATTCATCAATATTGATTTATTGATTCAGATTCATCAATGTAGTTTTTTTCATATTGATCCATTGGGCTATATTTGTTGATATCTATTCTTCTGGGTATATTTGTCACTACCTACCTGTTGATGTAAATTTATCAATATTGACTCATTGGATTCGATTTATCCAAATCAACCCATTGTATAGATTCATCAATTTTAACTATTATGGGTACATTAATTGACATCAACCCTTCATTGAAGTTTCATCAAAATCAACACATCACTGTAGATGCATTGAAATTGATTAGTCAATATCAATTTTTCAATATAAATTTGTTGATATTAACTTGATAGAGTAGATTCATGAATATTGATTCATTATGGTAGATTCATTGGTATTGACTTTTCTCCTTAAAATGTTCTTTTATAAATGCTTATTCTATTTCTGTTAAATCTATTTCATCTATTTTTAATTTATGGTATCCATGACATCCAAGATTTTAGATCAACCTACCTGACATTTTAAGTCATTATTTTTGCTGAAGACACATTCTATAAGAAATAGATGTTATACTTTAACCATTTTAGAAAAATCAACACTATATTGATTGCTTCACCACTTAGAGAAATGAATAGTTAAGTAAATTTAAAGACATTCTTACTTTTATCTATTTAGCCAATTTTAGTCATGTGAACTGAAAGGTATTTGGATCCATTTTATTGAAAATTTATTAATGCTTATTTTTTATATATATGCAAATTTTGGCATACTATACATAATATATAGACAAAAGCATATATGTAGATAAAACATACAGTAAACAGGTATGCACACATATGCAAAATGGATATAAAAATGTAATTTATAGTTTTAGTTTCCCAGTTATGAAACAAATAGTTTCAGATGCTTATTGCACAGAATGTCATATTTACCACTGAGTAATTAAATTAAAGCCTGTCACAGATTTTTATAAAACATGCATAGTACCTGTCCAGTTGGAGACATAAGGTGTAGAATCTACCAGCATGGGGAAGACTAAAATCAAAGGTTCATGTGGGCTACTCATTCTCCAAGCTAGAAGATTTACTCTCATTTTCACTATTGTACATTCTCCAATTTTATGTCTTGCCAAAAGGAATCTCTTACTTTCTAGTATATTTTTGAGTTAACTTTTGAATAATTGGACTCTGATAAAGACAGTAGAATAAAACATTAGGCAAGAAAATCCAGGAACCCAAAACAAGACCAACTGATGCAGGAAAAAAGCTGAATTCACAAAAATACCCTTGAACTCAGAAGACAGAGGCTTTGAAACAAGACAGAGTATGAAATATTACACAACTTGATCAGATTAGAGTCAACTCAGATATGAAAAAATTCTGGGAGAACATAAGTTCAGGAGACTTTTTGAAAGAACAATAGTACATATGGGATCCTTTTAGTTTTTCCTTACTGTGAATATCTGTAAAGAATAAAAAATGCATGGAAATCAGTGAATTCCCTGGCATTCTCAAGCCTGGTGCACCTAGCTGATCCAGATTTTTTTTTTCTTTCTTTCTTTCTTTCTTTCTTTCTTTCTTTCTTTCTTTCTTTCTTTCTTTCTTTCTTTCTTTCTTTCCTTCCTTTTTTTCTTTCTTTCTTGCTTACTTTCTTGCTTTCTTCTTTCTTTATCATCCTTTTCTTTAGCCCTTAATGTGGAACAAACTCAAAGAACAGAATTGCAGAGTATAGAAAAAGAGAAATCTATCTTTTAAGACCAACTTGGATTTAAAAGTGACATTGTATGTCCTCTGCTTTTGAATCAGTTTTGGCATTAGCTTATGGAGCTTTCATTACATATGAATATCAGGCAGGTAGCAAAAAATAAGGGAATATACCATTTTGAACATGATACTCAGAAAATTTCTACACAGCACAGATTGACCATTTTCCTCCATTTTTGTAAAACAAGTTCTTCTATAAGATAGGGTAATAATTTACATTTTTTTCAGAGACCATTTTTTCCATTTCCTGGCTGGTAATCAAGCCAGGCTCAGGTGCGGAATAAACCTAGGATTTTTCTTTAAAGTTTGGGGAGGTGTTTCCACAGAAGTGTAACCTTGTATCCAGTCTATGACACAGAGGGAAGAAGAGGGTGTGTCTCCTGATATTCCCTGGCTCCTGTGAACCAGAGTATGGAGAGTGGTGACAGAGGATGGGAGAGCTGTGATTGAGATTGAGGGTCTCTGATGACTGCATGGCTGTGGCATGCCTGTTGCTTTGGAATGTTTCTGTGAAAGGGCAGAGGATGCTTAGTTAATGTAGCTAAGCATCATTGTTATTGACCTAAGTGTAGATTTGTTGATATTGATTTTTAAGTGTAGATTCATCAACATTGAATCATTGGTGTAGATTCTTCCATATCTAACCATTGGTGTAGATTCATGATAATTGTTTCAATTGGGTAGGTTTGACAATATTAACATATTAGTGTAGATTCTTTAATATTGACCCATTCATCTGGACACAATGTAACTTTCTCAGCCATTAGAATAAGGGACAATACTGGAAGTGCACCTTATAAGTCAGAAAAATCCTCAAAGGTAAGGTGGTCAGGGGAGTGAGTCAGAGTCAGGTACAAATTATGGAACATACAGGATCCAAAGAAAGGGATTATTATGTGTCTGTCCTTGGAGATCTGCATAGGAAGAGTGATAGTTCAGTTAGACAAGCACAACTGTTAGAATTTATAAACTTTACTACTAAAACTCTCTCCCACTGTTGGTGCAGTCTCAAAATGGCTTTATCAAGACTCCCTTGCTTTGAAAACTGGCAGAAAATGTTATGAGAATGCCCTAATATTGCTTTTATTGTGTAGTCAGGGGCTGGGGATTCACTATGTTGTGGTTAGTCATTGCCAGAAACATTCTGATTCAGTGTATATACACACAGTCACAAATATTAACTTTGGAGCATGTACATTTACCTTTATATAATGTATTTTCAGTGTGCCTTCTCTGTACTTTATGTAAAACAGTCCTATGAAAAGGGTTATGAACGTGTTTACATCAGTTGTTTCTCTGTTGTGAATAAAAGGCTTGACCAGACCAATTATAAAGGAGGAGAATTTTATTTGAGAGTTCACAGTTTCATAGGTCTCTGTCTATAGAAAGCTGGCCCATATAGAAAGAGGGTCCATTGTTGTTAGTTGGAAAGGCTCACAGAGGTGCCTATGATATGAGTAAGGAGAACACTGAATTGTGATGGGAGTTTTCTTTGAGGATAGTAGAGGACATCTCTGTGAAGTTTAGGGAGGTTAGTCAAAAGAGAATCATGAAAACTCTCAGGTTTCTAGGTATAGCCTTTTGAAGTAAGTAGGGAGGGCTCTTTCGGTGAGTAGTAAGGTCGATCTGAGATGTTTGGTTAGGGTTTGCTGAGGTGTGTATGTAAGACTTGAAATCGAGTATGATGTGTACTCCCTTATTTCTGTAGGGTTTTCTCTCTGAAATGTTTAGGTAGAGATTGCAATATGACTAGTGAAGGCTTTTTTATGTGTCAACAATGCACTCTGATGTTTATAGGGTGGGCTCCTCGATATTTGTAGTGAGTATCCTCTGGTCTGTGTAGTGTGAACTTTATGAAGTATTTAGGAGGATTTCATGATGTTTGTCTGAGTGCTCTTTAAATTTCTGGAAAGGACTGCTGAGGTGATTTGAGAGGACTCACAGAATTACATAGGTATGGAGCTTTGTGAATGATAGAAAGAGTTCAGTGTGTTATTTTTCAGAGGGCTGTTTGATGTGAGTAGCAAAAGCTCATTGAATTGAGAGGAGGGGACAACCTGATGTGGATGGGAGGACACTATGAGTTGAGGGTTATGGTTGGGCCTAGGGTAAGTGTTAGGTTAAGGATCAGAGTTAGCATTTGTGGTGTATAGGAAAAAGCCTTTGTTTTGAGTTGAAAGGCTCCTCTGTGGTGTGAATTGAGGGCTCTAAAAAGTGCATAAATAGACCCTCTGGTGCTTAGAGTGGGCTTGTGGAGAAGTATAGTTAGTAGAGAGGGCTTCTAAAGCAGTATATTTTGTACACACTGAGGTATGTAGAGATGACTGTGTGTCATGTAGGGACTGCTCCTTGAATTGAGTAGGGAAGACTTTCTTTAATGTGTATTGAGGGTACACAAATTGTTCTATGAATGGCTTTCAGACTTGTATTTTGTGAGATAAGTAAAGAGGGCTATATGAGTAGGGCAGCAGGGTCATGTTATGTGTGTCAGAGGTCTCTTAGATGTGTATGGGAGGGCCCTCTAAGAAGCATTTTCAAGGTTCACCCAGGTGCATATGGAATGCATACTCAAATGAGTAGAAAAGACTCAGTTATGTTTGGAAGACCATTTAAAGTGAGTAGTGAGAGCTCTGTGAGATAAGTATGGAGAACAAAATGACAGAAATGAGAGTACTAGGAGCTGTTGATTGGGTGGTCTAAGGAGTGTGTAGGTAGGACTCCCCAGTATAACTAGGGAGGGCTCTGTGAGATTTGTAGTGCAGTTTCTTTGAGGTCTAAAAGTAGAGGTCATTGAAATACATAGAGATAGAACTCTGACATATATAGGGAGGGCTTTCAGAGGTGTCTAGATAGGTCCCTATTTAGTGTGTGCAAAGGGATATATGAGAGGTGTAGGAAGGCTTTATGACAAATTAGAAAGTCTATCTCAGTTTTGTTGGGAGAGTCCTCTCAAGGCAACACTGAGATATATGTAATATGTGTAGGGAGAACACACTGAGGTGTGATGGAACTATTTTTTGAGAATAGTGAATGCAATCGAAGGCATTTTAGGCAGGGCACTTCAAGGAATATCTGAAGTTTGTATTTATGGTGTCTGGAGGTGAATAGGGAAGGTATGTTGCTGGGTAGTGAGGGTTATGTAGTAGATGCACAAGTAGAGCTTTTGAGTTTTGTTTAAAGGGCATTCTAAGGTTTTATGGAAGTCTCTCTGAGATTTGTAGGGAGGACTCTTGATTGGGGTGTATAGGGATGGTTCTCTTGGGCAAGTATTAGAATCTCCCAAGTTATGTAGGAATGTCCCCCTAATGTGAATAAGAAGAGAACTGTAAAATGAATTGGGTGGATTAACTGAGGTTCGAAAGGAGAGCCCTATGAAGTGGATTATAGGCCCACTGAATTTTGAAATTAGGGCATTGTGAGGTGTGCATAAAAGTGGTGTGTTGTGTTTACTGACAGTTCTCTGAGATGTGTAGGAATTGCTCAATGAAGTGTGTGGGAAGTATTTCTGAAATGTGTATGGGAGGTCCTGAGAGGTGTAAGGGCACCTGTTGTGAGCAGAAAGGGTTTTCTAAGTTGTATAGGGAGGTGCCTGTAATGTGTGTAGGTACAGTACTCTGAGGGAGGGACAGAGGTCCCCCTGAGATTTGTAATTCAGGTGCTCCAATATGTGTTGGGATGTATCAGGTGTGTAGCATCAATCTCTGTGGGTGTAAATGGCTTTTGTCTGGGTAGGAGTGCTATCTTTCTGTGTACAGGATCCTTTGAAGTTAATAGTGAGATGCATCTAATATGAATAGGGAGAGTACACTGAGGTGTGATGGGAGTGTTCTTTGAGAATACTACAGGGGATATCAATGATATTTAGGAAGTCAAATCCAAGGAGTATCACAAGTAATCTTTGAGTTGTGTAGGAACAACACTCGCAAGTAATTAGAGAGGGCTTTTTGGTGTGTAGTGAGTTCTATCTAAGATGTGTAGGCAGTGTTTGCTAAGATGTTTAATAAAGTCATTGTGAAGTTTGAATAAATGTTTCTATGAATCCTCTAAGGAGTACTCTTTGGGGTATATAAAGAGGGCTTTCTTTATTGTTTAGGTGATGCTCAAAAATGTGTTGAAGAAGCATCCATAAGGTGTGTATATATGGTACTTTTAAGTATGTTTGAAGAGCTCTTGATTTAAATAGGGAGGGATTACTTAGATATGCAGGGAGTTGTGTTTTAGGTGTGAAGGAAAGGTTCTCTTGGTTCTCTTCATTGCATAGGAGGATTCACTGAGGTATGTAGAGAGGGCCCATGGATGATTGTAGGATGGCCCCTTGATATTTGTAGGAATGTCCCCTGAAGGGAGTTGAAAGGCTTCACAGATGTGCATAAGCATGGTGCTCTTTGCTGGGTAGAAAAGCCTCAATAAGTTGTTTACTGATGGCCTTCTGAGGTACATATTGAGAGCACTGTGAGACCAGTAGGGAGGACAAACTGATATAAAAGGAAAAGAACTATAAATTTTGTCTTAGAATTAAGGGTGCCTTACAGTTTTTGGTCAGGATTTATATCTTTCTCAGTGTCAGGGTGAGGGACAGCCCTCTGTGGTATGTAGGGAGGGCTTGTGTTTATGGTTATGGTTAGGATTAGAGTATGCTAAGGGTTATGGTCAGTATTTTCAGTTTGTAAAGAATGACTTAGTTATGAGTTGAAAGGACTCTTTGAGGTGTGTATTAAAAGCTTCTAAGGTGAGTAGACAGGATCCCTGTTGTGTTTAAAGAAGACTTTCCAGGAAAAATAGTTAGTAGGGAGTGCTTGGAAAGGAGTATATTTTGTACCCATTGAGGTATAGAGATGTGTCTCACTGAGGGGTGTAGGGATAATTCTCTGAGGTGTTTAGGGACTGTTTTGATGTGAGTAGGGAAGGCTACTTTTGATGTGTATGAGGGTACATTCAGGTGTGTAGGGAGTGCCCTCTGAGGTTGGTAGCATGTGGCCTGTGAGCTGTGTAAGGAGGGCTCTATGATGTGTGTAGGAGTGTTCCATGATGTGTGTAATAAGACAATTTAATGTGTTTGGATGTGCCACTGATGTGAGTTGGAAGGGAACACAATAGTGCAGAGGAAAGGTGCTTTGTAATGTGTAGAAAGGTTCAGTGAGTTGTGTTTGTAGGGTCTTTTGAGGGAAGAAGTGAGATCTCTGAAAGATGAGTAGAAAGGGCAAATTGATGTAGAAGGAAAAAAACTATGAGGTTAGGGTGTGTGTTGTGGTTAGAGTTAGGTTTTAGGGTCAAAGTCATAATCATGGTCACTATAATGATCAGACATGGTTCTCTATTTTATGTAGAGAAAGTTTGGGGTTAGAGTTAGGGTTAGGTTTAAGGTTAGGTTTATGATCAGGGTCAGCATTTGTGTTGTACATAGAAGGATTATGTAGTGACTCAAAAGTGTTCTCTGAGATGTACACTGAAGGCTATGTGAGGTGCATAGAGAGGCTACTTGAGGCATGTAGAGAGGACTTGAAAAGAAGTATACTTAGCAGAAGGGGCTTTAAAACAAGTATAGTTTGTATTCAGTGAGGTAAGTACAGAGTCTGTCTGAGATGTGTAGAGATTGCTTTGTGGTGATTAGGGAGTGCTTTTACTTAAGTGCATGGAGGATACTCTAATGTGTGTAGGGAGGGCTCTCTGAGGTTAGTAGTGCATGGTCTTTAAGCTGTGTAGAATACACTATGAGGTGTGTAGGAGAACTCTATGATATGTCAGAGGGCTATTAGACATGTGTGGGAGGTCCAACTTTTATGGGTTGAGAGAGCTCACACAGGTCTATACAGAGTGTTTACTGACATGAGTAGAAAGAATTCTAGAGAGTTGTGCTCAGAGAACCATTGGGGTGAGCAGAAAGAGCTCTATGAGTATGGAGGACAAATATAGAAATGGAGGGATTGTGAGGTGTGGAGTGGAATAACTCATTGGTGTGTAGGGTAGGTAGGATTCACTGAGATGGACATGGAGGGCACTCTGAGCTTTGTTGTGTAGTTCCCTGATGAGTTTAGTGATGACTCACTGAAATGCATAGGGATGGCACACAGATATGTGAAGGGAAGTCTCTCAGGGGTGTGTGGGATGGTCCCTATCAGTTGTGCAGAAGAATCTTTGAGGGGAGTAAGAGGGCTTTACTGCAGAGACATGTTTAAGTAGCCCTAATATGGTGGCTGGTGTTGGGCCAAGAGGTGGTGCAAATGTTTTCTCTGATAAGTAGATGCTGATACATGGAGGGGGTAGGAAAATGGAGGAACTTTGGATTGTGTAGAGAGAACTGGTGGGATGAAGGGGACAGGAGGAAGAAAAGATGATGGAATGAGACAAATCATTACCCTATATGTATGTATGATTACACAAAAGGTGTGAATCTACATGGTATAGAAACAGAGCAATGAAAAGTTGTATTCCATTTGGTACAAAGAATCAAAATGCATTCTGCTGTCATGTATAACTAAATAGAACAAACAAGAAAATAATACAGTTTGTGGTCCCTGTTTTGCCAATTACCATTCAAATTCATAGTAAATAGGACCTATTTATAGGTCGTTTGAGAGTATTAAATGAGAAAATATGTGAAATCTCCTAGGGTAGCACCTAGAACTACATAAATAAATGCATCTATTTGGTTATTATCATAATATTGGTATTAGTGGTATGCTTCATCATAAAATCACTCAAAACTGATGTTGAGTCACTCTTAAGTTAACACATTGGTTAATTTCCCAAAGGTTTCCTTGAAACATCCTTCGTGGCATAACATCTTTGGTGATTTCAATTCACTACATTCATAGGCTTTCACCTGGCCTACAGCTAACAGGGAACAGGTCAGGAGATTTCAGTCTAAACTAATTTTTCACTAGAGTCAACAGAATTGAGCACACTCCTGAGAACAGAGTAGCAATTCCAGCACTCTACCCAAGAATCCCAGACTAAACTTGAGGCTGACTCGCAGCTTCAGCTCCAAGGCATCCTCAGCATACGCCCCCTGGTGGCTGCACGGTGCCCGGAAAGGCCAAGTATACAGGGCCCATGGGCGGAACCTCTTGGGGCCAGATGGAGGGCGACTTGCCAGACTTCTTACTAGCACTACAGGCAAGGGCAGACCCGAAGCGGTGCTGACATGGGTGGAGGAGCAGGATTTAATGTGAACAACATCTCAGACCCAACTACTCCTGGGCACTGACCTTTTGCTGGCGGTGTCGTGAGGGCAACTTTCCCATGGCTCCAGAGCCAGCGGTGGTTGGGTGTGGAAGGTGCTAAGCCCGAGCTGCATGCATGGGGGATGGAGATGGGCCTAGGCCCCATTCGGGTGGCCAGGTTGGTGGGAGGGGAAACTTGCAAAGGTGCGCAGGAAGCATTGGTCCCAGAAGAGAGACTACATCTTGGCGCCCCAGGCTGTGTGATTGCCCTTCAGATTCTGGTGGTTTGGAGGCCTGGCCTGTGTGGTTGCTTAGTAAAACTCTGAAAACACATGTCCCACTTTTGATTTCTTCTCCATTGACTGTGCAGGCGCAGTTGGTGATTTGCCACTGGTTAATAACCATCAAAGCTGTATTTTGACAAAAGCAAACAAGCAAATGTTTGTAGGCTCCTTACCACATGCCTTGTCAATTTCAGGTCCACCTGCCCTCCTCTTAATCTTCTAAGCCTGGAGAATGCAGGGAGTGACCCGTAGCACCCACCCTTCATCCAGCCTCTCCCAACCTTCTTGTCCTTATTTATCAGACCCAGAACATGGTGGTGCCTTAGCAGAGTGACAGAATTGTGCTCAATAATAATATAGCCATTTACTCATCATTTTATTGAAATGCTAGTAAGAGCATGCTATTGGGTGTTGGGTAAGCGAGACAACAAAGCCAAGATGGGCCCTGTCCACCAATTTCTAGATTAGTGAACAATGCTTTTCAAAGTATGAAAGCAAGTGATCATTCAGCTCATACTCATGCACTAAATACCACCTGAGTGTGAGGTTTTGTTGTTCTCTGAACGAAACCAAAGGTGCAGTTCTGTGTTCTGCTTAGAAGAGTGATGGATGTAGATGTATGGAGAAGGTGCATGTCTGAAGAGTAGGAATCTGGTAGAGTGTTTATCTAATCTAAGTACAAATTTTTGGACTGGCCTTTGTATGTTCAGCGTATCTTGACTAAAGTGTAAATAGCTAAGTGCTTGCCTATCAACAGTGTGTGTACTTTGATATCCAGCTACAGAGAAACCTACATGTGGATATGAATTAATAAAATTGAGTAGACAAGAGGTTTGAAGATGGAGAGGATGAGATAGAATGAGTAAAAGCAGAAGAATATAAAAAAATAGGGGGTATTTATCAACTGGTGTTTTTAAACTGATAGTGCAGGAAAAGAAACAGAAAGTAGAAGTAGCCCAAGGCATAATTATTGAATATTGTAACTTGTAATTCCTATTTGCAAAAATAAATTAATATTTTTGGAAAATTATTCTTTGTGAGTTAATTTTTTTTTATTTTCCTAATTCCAGAAGTAGTTCCTCTTCTTTGTAAAACATTTGGGGAAATAACCTATGCTTTTGGTTGTGCCAGTGCTTTCAGGTTGGTTCCTGGATTCCTGGTTATGGAGGTTGAGGCTACCTTAATGAGCCAGTTCTATGGTAGCTATTCAGTAGTTGTACTGAAGCCAGAATTAAGGATAGGTAGTTAGTGTAGAAAGAGGGAATCCGGTCAAATCGAGGAAATGAAGCCAGGAAGCCATCTGGCTCTGGAAGTTGGAGATTTTTTCTGGAAGAATGGAATGTCAAAGATCTCCAGAGCCCACTGATTACCAAATTTACCTGCCTTTATCAAGAACTGCAAGCATGGAGCTGCTAATTAATGCCCCCTGGGCCCTTGCCTGGCTGAATCAACTTGGCCCTCCCCCTGCCCATGGCTTCTCAATTAATGCAAAACCAGGCCTAGTCACATAGGCAGGAAGGAGAGATAAGGGGGGAAAGAACTAGAGAACAAAATAAACTTTAACCTATAAAAGATGTAGGATGCACTCACTTTTTGGGACTTTAGAACATCAGCCATGGCCCCCTTCTTCCTACCGAAAGAAGTCTGTATTATTACCTTTAAATAAAAACTGCTTAATATGCTTGCCTTGGCATGATTCTCTAGTGTTCAATCTTCAACATTAGAAGGAGCAAAATTCATCACCGGTAAACGGCAGTATCAGTACCAAGAAGCTAAACCTGGAGGCTACTCTTCTAGCCCTTCCAACAATTTTATGGTGATCTAATTCCCTACATTAAATTATTTTCTGCCTAACTTTCTTGGATTTTTTTTTATTTTTGCAGTTGTCTCAAGTATTAAATACTGTTATCTTTGTGGATATAGTTTCATAATTTAATTAAACATCTGCGGGGGCGTCCAGAATTCCATCCAGTGCTTGACAAAGATCCTCTGGAGGATGATTGCAAAGACTCATCCTAAAATAAACTGCTGGATGTTTTGCTCTGGAGCATGGTGTTTTTTCTGCTGTGTTTTTCTGATAATATATTACTCATTTCAATCTGAATGGATTGCTTAAGGGGATGAGGGGAATACAACAAAAATTACAGAAAATATTACCTACAACCTGGAAAACAATGGCTCTTTACCACTAAAAAAAATAAAAATAATTTTGCAACCATGCAATGAGTCCCTGAAAGCCTCTGGAGAAAATAGTTATAGATCTGCCTTTGTCTCCAACAGACTGGTTATATTCTAATGATGGTTTTGTTTATGTGTGGTAGTAAGGTAAAAAAATAAAGTTTCACAACATTCCTTCCTTCCTACAAAGAATATGTCACCCCTATAATAAATGTTGGTACACAATAACCTTTGGGACTGCTGCCCTCCTGTAACCCTTAACTCAGCAATTTAGGTATTAACCAGATGGACCTAGTATAGATGGTAACATGAGATTACTTGTCTATTGCTTTAATCATGAGATTAATAAGAATAGTCTTAGGTCACATAGAGTTTAGATATTAAGGAAATAAACATTATATTAGCTCATTGATGTAGTTATTTTTAAAACAATTGTGATTATGTAAGGATAATCTATAAGGTTGTTGTTTTCTGCCTATGCTTTGGAAACTTCTTTAATATTAACCACAAGACTGCCATTATAGCCTGAAGAAAAATGTATATAAACCCAGGCTTCCTGAGAATAAAGTGGAATTGATTGCACCAGAACTACAGTCTGTGTCTTTCATTCTCCATCCATCACTGACACTGTCTCCCCATGCCCCGTTTACCTGTGTGAAACCCATGGACTCCTGCTAGGGTTGGACCCTGGCAAACATCTTTTATGGTAATTACAGATTCACATTCTGTTTAAAAAACATAATAGAGATCCCATGTAACCTTACTCAGTTTCTCCAATGGTAATATCTTGCAAAACTATTTAGAATATTATAGATCAGAAATTGATATAGCCAAGAGCCGGAACATTTCTGTTACTGGAGTCCTAGGACAGAGGCCTAACTCTGGAGATCCAACAGATCAAGCGTGGCCACTCTTCAAAAAAAACTAACAAAAAAGGTAATTTTAAAAGCATTCCAGGGCCTCTGTCCTCCTTTTTTAGATCCTACTGTTGAGAACAGGGTGACATCTGTGCAGCCCTCTTGTATAAACAAGCTATTTTGTGAACTGTGCCCCCAGGAAAAGGGCGTGCAAGTGCCAGCAGGTGCAGTGGCACCTTCAAGGGCCAATACAGGTCAAATGGGATGTGCTGGGCCCCAGGTTTATCAAGGCTGTTCAGAGATATCTATCTGAGAAATGTGCAGCTCTCTGGAGACCCCAGCTATCAAGGACAGGGGAAACTATCCCTGACCCCTCTCCCTCATAATTCACTCCTTCCCTCCTCCTTGCTCCCTCCAGGACTGTTCAGTTTTGTTGGGACCCAATTAGATTCAAGTAAAGTGGAGGGACCAAACCAAAAGTGGACAAATATTTAGCTATCTGAATTTTAACCAATAATGTACAGGTCCTTGTGTATGAATGCTGAAAAAGCTCTTAAATAGAGTGCTTTCTCACCACATGGGGCCACTTCCCCCCTTCAGCCATTGTATCTGTCTGAGGTGCTGGTTGCGGTCCAGGCTCGAGGTTGCTTTAATAAAACCTCATTGTATGATTTGCATTACTGTGTGTTCACTTTGACTCTCTGGGGATTAGTCGGAATGGGACCCTAACATTTGGGGGCTCATCAGGGATGGATTCATTCGACTCTGGCCCAGGAGAGACAAATGGCCCACAATACCAAGGTTTCTAAGGAAATTTGCCACGGAAGGAGGATTGGCCACCTCCTGGTAGGATGTAAGTCCTGGTTAGAGTTTGGGTGAGAATTCTTGTTTGGTGGAAGGAAAGGGTTGCAAGTTACTCTGGAGGTTCCACTGTCAAAAGTCATGGGAGACATCCCTGATGATCAGGAGTCATGCTGACATCCCCAGTGGATGCTGGTTGGGTGGCTGTTTGGTAAGGATCTTTGGTCTGATTCTGGTAGTGTGAATGAGAAGGGCATTGCACCTGTGAGAGTGGTGTGGCTGACTGGCCGGTGGATGTTGGAGAGTCCTGTGAGAATTTGTTTTACTGCATGTATTGCCTCCCTTGTTTTCTTTGGTCTGCTTGGTCTGTTTCTCCTTACTATGGGACGGGCTCAGGTAACTCCCAAGTCTTTCCTCCTGAGTCATTTCTCTCAGGTCCACGCCAAAGGTTGGAACTTTGGTGTGGACCACCTGAAGAAAGGTAATTTGTGACACTCTGCTCCATGGAATGGTCAACCTTCAATGTTGGCTGGTGTTGTGCCCAAAGGCTCGAGACCCCACAAAGACCACCAGATACCACGATCAATGAAGCAACAAAGAGTCATTTATTAGCAAGCTCAAGTCTGGTCCTCCATGCCCTTGGAAACTGGTGAGGCTAAGAGACCCTGAGCCCTCATTTAGCAGGGTTTATATAATGAAAGGCAAGCAGTTATACAGTGTTCTTTCTAACTGGTTAACATATAAAATTGTAAAGCACGTTATCTGAAGTTCTGCGTCACCCTGACCTCCGAGAGGAGGGTTGTCATTAGCAAAGTTTGCTCTTGGGTCAGCCCCCTGGCCTTCACAGATAAGATAGGAGATGAAAATTCTTTGCCACTTTTGTGAGGGGTTGAGGGCAGTTTGGGGAAGTGCCTGTGTTTATACATTCCTTGCCACTTTTACGAGGGGTTGAGGGCAATTTGAGGAAGTGCCTGTGTTTATACACGCCTTGCCACTTTTACGAGGGTTTGAGGGCAGTTTGGGGAATACCTGTGTTTACACAGGTACGGGCTCCCTCTATCTTTACACTGGCCACCTGAGGACAGTGTCTCATTGGAAGTCATCAAAAGAGTCTGGGATGTTATCAATAGGCCCGGCTTGAAGGGGCACCCAGACCAGTATTCCTACATATTAGTATGGCAGGCTCTGGTGGAAGACCCCCATTGTGGCTCAGTCCTTTATCCATGGGCCACCAAAAGCCCCAGTCAAAGCTTTGACAATGACTACCCAGGTGCCATTGCCACCCCAGCCTCTCCTGAGACTCCTGCCTCTTCCCCTAAGAAACCTGGGAAACCAGTCCTCCAAGAAGGGTCTGGTCCCTACCCATCCCTTTTAGATCTGGATTTGGAGGAAAATTCTCCACCTTATGCCCAATAGCAGCCCCAGGTCCTACCGCAGGGGGCTAATTCTTCCACTTCCCCGCCAACACCCCAATCTAGGGTTGTAGGGCCTTCAAGGGGACTACATCCTCGGAGACACCGGGAGGAGAACAATGATGAGGAACCCTCTTCATGTTCGATGGGAACCCCGATTTTACCTGTCCAAACCTTAGGCAGGGGAGGGGAAGGAGGGGAATGCACCTATCAGTACAGGCCCTTCTCCGTCAGTGATTTGTATAACTAGAAGGCCCAGAACCCCCCTTTTCCTGAGGACCCCAGGGGTTTAACTGAATTGTTTGAGCCCATTTTGCATACCCACAGTCCCACCTGGGATGACTGTCAGCAGCTCCTCAGAACTCTATTCACAACCATGGAGCATGAGAGAATCCAGATGGAAGCCAGAAAGTTGGTCCCAGGGGATGATGGACAACCCACTGTATACCCTGACTTAATTAATGCTTCTTTCCCCTTGTCCAGGCCTCCACAAGATGAATGGGACTACAATACAGCTAAAGGTAGGGAGAGGCTCTGAGTTTATCACCAGACTCTAATGGGGGATCTCTGGGCAGCAGCTCCTAAGCCCACTAATTTGACCAAGGTGTATTTATTCATGCAAGAAAGGCAGGAATTACCCTTGGCTTATTTAGAAAGATTAATGGAGGTATTTAGACAATACACTCCTATGAATCCAGAGTCACCCGAGAATCAGGCAGCAGTAGTAATGAGCTTTGTTAGCCAGGCAGCACTGGATATAAGGCGTAAGTTACAGAGAATAGGGGACTTAGAAGGAAAAAGTATTCAAGACTTAATGAGAATAGCCCAGCGGGTATTCAATAACAGACATGTACCAGAAGAAAAACAGCTTAGGACTACTTGGGAAATGATTAAGCATTAGCAGTAGCAGTGCAGGGAAGAAGGACAGAAAAAGAAAGAAACAGACTCCCAGGCAATCGATCACCACCTGGGAACTCCAGGGCACATGATCTGGGTCAGAATCAGTGTGTCTACTGTAAGGAGGAAGGTCATTGGGCTAGAGAATGCCCTTAAAAAAGAAACCATAGATTCAGAGATGGTAAATGGATGACTAGGAGACCATCGGTCCTGGTCACCCAAGATGAAATGCACGATTAGGGGCGATGGGGTTCGGAACCCCTCCCCGAACCTAGGGTAACTCTGAAAGTGGAGGGGACTCCAGTGCAATTTTTGGTGGATACAGGAGCTCAATATTCAGCTTTGACAGACCCTCAAGGAAATATTTCAACAAGAACCTCATGGGTGCAAGGGGCTACGGGGATTAAAAAGTAACCTTGGACTACCAAAAGAACAATAGAGTTGGGAACAGGAAAAGTGTCCCACTCATTCTTAGTCATACCTGACAGCCCCTATCCCTTTTTGGGAAGAGATTTATTAACCAAAATCAGGGCCCAAATTCATTTTCACCCTGAAGGTGCCCAGGTAACAGATGGACAAAAAAAATTGTTACCTATGCTAACTCTTACTTTGGATGATGAATATTGGCTACACCAGCAGCCACAATCCCCTGATAAAAACATTGAAGACTGGGTACAGTGGTTCCCAGATGCTTGGGCAGAGACTGGGAGAATTGGGGTAGCTAAACACTGGCCCGACCTCTATATAGAAACAAAACCAGGAGCTAACCCCGTTAGGGTTAAACAATACCCCATGACCAGGGAGGCTTGAACAGGAATAACCCCCCACATCAGGTGACTGCTGAACCAAGAAGTACTATGACCTTGTCAATTGGCATGAAACACCCCCCTGCTTCCAATATGGAAGCTCAACTCAGACGAGTACCAACCAGTACAAGACCTAAGAGAGGTAAACAAAAGGGTGGTGGACATACACCCTACTGTGCCTAATCTGTATACACTTCTGAGTGTGCTTCCTCCTTACAGACAATGGCATATGGTGCTTGATTTAAAAGATGTCTTCTTCAGCTTGTCTCTAGCTCCAAAGAGCCAAGAGCTGTTTGCCTTTGAGTGGAAAGACATTGATAAGGGTATCAATGGACAACTTACCTGGAAAGATTGCCATAGGGATTCAAAAATTCTCCCACCTTGTTTGACGAAGCTCTACATGAGGACTTGGGCATTCTCAGCTCTCAATCCTGCTACACCGCTACCTGATCCTGACCTGGACACACCCATACATGACTGCTCAGAAGTCCTAGTCCAGGTTCATGGGCTTAGAGAAGACCTGCGAGATCATCCGCTGCTCGATGCAAATGCAGTGTGGTTCATGGATGGGAGCAATTTTTTACATCAGGGTCAAAGATAAGATGGCATGAGAAATAGCCCTCCAGAGAGACTTGATTACAGTTGCTCAACTCCCAGACTCTGGCCCACAAGCCCTTCCAAAAGACCCAACTTACACGGAAGAGGGCTTATCATGGATTTTCCAGCAGCCATTAGCCCGATGCTTAGACGGATGGTGGAAAGACTCTGAAAGTCAGATAATACTTCCAGAACTGATGGGACAGAAAGTGTTGCACAGACTCCACCAGATCACCCACATGGGGACAAGAAAATTACAGGACTTGATGCAGCAAGCAGGAATTAGAATTAAAAGTGTGCAAAAAAAGATAGAACAGATTGTCAAAAGTTGCAGGGTTTGTAAGTTAACAAATGCGGGATATAGTAAGTGGGAATCAGGAAATAGATTAAGGGGAGATAGGTCAGGGGCATATTGGGAAGTTGACTTCACTGAAGAAAAACCTGGAAAGTATGGGTATAAATATCTATTAGTCTTTGTAGATACTTTTTCAGGATGGGTCGAAGCATTTCCCACCAAGCGAGAAACGGTGCAAATAGTGGCTATAGGATTTTAGAAGACCTCCTGCCAAGGTATGGATTTCCCATAATGAGAGGATCAGACAATGGGCCAGCGTTTACTTCACACATAAGTTAGGGGCTGGCTTCAGTACTTGGGGCAAATTGGAAACTACATTGTGCTTATCGACCCCAAAGTTCAGGACAGGTAGAAAGAACGAAAAGAACTTTAAAAGAGACCTTGACTAAATTAACCATGGAGACTGGTGGTAACTGGGTGGCTCTCCTTCCCTATGCCCTATATTGACTGTGTAATTCTCCCTACAAGATGGGACTCACCCCTTATAAAATAATGTTCAGGACCCCATCTCCAATACTCCCTGATCTGACTGAGCAGCTCCTAAAAGAAGAAAATGTAGATAATTTTGAACTTTTATTTTCCCTCCAGGCCCTGCAGAGGGCCCACAGAGAAGTTTGGCCAAAGCTCAAAAGCCTGTATGAGTCAGGCCCACCTCCTGTTCCTCAAAACTTCCACCCAGATTATTGGGTCCTACTGAAGCGACACCAACAGAATAACCTGGAACTACAGTGGAAGGGCCCCTACATGGTCATTTTGACTACATCCACCGCTCTCAAAGTCGATGGCATCACCTCCTGGATTCATCACACCCACGTCAAGCTGACTGAACCCCTTTCCAACATTGTGCTTCCTGCCATAGACGACTCTATGTGGAGAGTGGACAGGTCCAAAGACAACCCGCTAAAGATCAAGCTTTGCCGCCACAGACTGTGACTATGTTCTTACTTTTGCTTTGTTATTTTGCCCTGGCCACAACTGCAGCAGTAGCTCCAGTTTTTGGAGTCACCAACCTCAGCCCACATCAGCCTTATGAAATCTCCTGGGAAGTAACCAACCCGGTGGCAAGAGTTCCCAACCTGACTGTGACTGAAACCACCCTTTATGGACATGGTGGCCTGAACTGCAAGTAGACCTTTGCACTTTAGCAAATGGGGCTTTTTCTGTGTGAACAGGAACTATTAGTATTAATGAAAAATTACATCTAAGTAAATGGTCCCTTTCAGATACAGTTAGTGGGAGAACAAGGAAATTTAACCATGCTTATGCTCGTTGGAGGGAGAAACTTCAGCGTCTCCCCTTCTATGTGTGTCCTGGTTATTCTCACCAGAAAGAATGTGGAGGGGAAGAATCTTATTTCTGTACTAAATGGGGATGTGAAACTACAGGGCAGGCTTATTGGATAAAAGCCTCTTGTGATTTAATTGAAGTCAAGCGAGGTAGAAGAGCTTCATGTAACAATAGTTGTAACTCCCTCTTAATCACCTTCACCGATAATGGAAAGTGCATAGACAATGGATAAAAACCCGATCATGGGGGTTATGCCTCTATGCTGAGGGACCTGATTTAGGGGCTGTGTTCACTGTTCAGATTATTATAAAGCTTTTCACCCAGCAATTAGGGCCTAACCAAATTTTACGCCCTCCAGCCCAAAGAATTCCAGTCATCCCCCCTACCCAAGGTCCAAAACTTATAAATCAGTTACTAGCTTCCCAAATACCCCACAACTGACCACCCACTCCTTAAGTGCCCCCTACTTAAGGACTAAACAACCCCATGAGCAGTTGATTGTAGATCCAATTCAAGCAGAAGCTCAGCCCCTACTGAGCCTTTTGTCTTGGTCCTTCCTGGTGCTCAATGCCACCTATCCTAATTTGACCAGGTCCTGCTGGCTCTGCTATGACACTGTTCCCCCATATTATGAGGGTGTAGCAGTACAAGTGCATGTTACTATCTCCACCAAGCTCCAGGGTTGCCGTTGGTGATCTAAACAGTCCCTAACCCTAGAGCAAGTGTCAGGGCAAGGACTCTGTTTAGGAACAGTGCCCCATGCCAGTCGGTCCCTCTGTCACTTGACAAGGGGAATCCTACCTGAGGCACAAAACTCTTTTATAATACCCCACAATGATACCTGGTGGCTTGCTCCTCTGGACTCACCCCCTGTGTCCACCGGAGTGTGTTAAAACAGTCAAAGGATTACTGTGTTCTAGTCAGATTGGTTCCGTGGCTAATTTACCATGGGCACCAGAGTTTTATGACTATGATTGAACAAGGATGGGTCATAAAACAGAACCCCAATAATACGAGAGAGTACGGACCCCAGGGGATGGATATGCAGGACGCCCCAATGAGTATGATTCCTCATTATGAACAACTCAAGGGGGCAATGTTGAGAATGGGGTGCTATCCATGCAGCCCTTTTTTATAAACAAGCTATTTCATGAACTAGGCCCCCAGGAAAAGGGTGTGCAAGCACCGAGGATGCCAGCAGCCACAGTGGTGCCTTCGAGGGCCAATACAGGTCAAATGGGATGTGCTGGACCCCAGGTTTATCAAGGTTGTTCAGAGATATCTATCTGAGGAATGAGTAGCTGTCCAGAGACCCCATCTATCAAGGACAGGGGAACCTAGCCCTGACCCCTCTCCCTCATAATTTACTCCTTCCCTCTTCCCTGCTCCCTCCAGGACCATTCAGTTTTCCTGGGACCCAATAAGATTAAAATAAAGTGGAGGGACCAAACCAAAAGAGGGCAAATATTTAGCTATCTGAATTTTAACCAATAATGTACAAGTCCTTATGTATGAATGCTGAAAAAGCTCTTAAATAGAGCACTTTCTCACCACTTGGGGCTGCTTCCCCCCTCCCCCCGCAGCCATTGTATCGGTCTGAGGTGCTGGTTGCGGTTCAGGCTCCAGCTTTCTTTAATAAAACCTCATTGTGTGATTTGCATTACTGTGTGTTCACTTTGACTCTCCAGGGATTAGTTGGAACGGGAACCTAACACTGCAACATGCATATATTGGATTCTTTTGTTGATGTAGAAAAGAAGAGGCTGACACCTGAGGAGTTCTCAGGAAGCAGGTTTATTGATTGCAGGGTCCAGGGTGGATCTTGCCTAAGAATTCTTCCTCTGAACAAAGATTTTGGAAAGTTTTTGAACTTTATATCCAGTGGGAGGAGGGACTTGGAGGTTTTACATGACTATTGCTTTCTGATCCATCCTCTAAATCAGGCTTCATAAGTTTTTTTCAAGAAAGCAGAGATAATATTTTTTTTTTTGTATAAGCCTGCAGACTAACTCTGCACACTTTTTGTGTGCAAACCTGGCATTTACAAGAAAGAGGAATCTTCAAACCCAAGACATCCTGTTGATCTGAAAAGAGGAGAAGTTTAATTATGGCAAGGGTCTTTTTGGGTCTTTTAGTCTGTTTCACCTTAGTCACCTCCTAATCACAACCAGTAAAGTTTCCCCTTTCCTAAAGGTGTATGTGATTAGATTGGGTAGTCCAGGATAATTCAGTACAATCTTCCCATCTCAAGACCCTGAACCTTAATTGTGTCTCGGAGTCTTTTTTGCCAAATAAAGAAACATACTGAGTGATTTTGGGGTCTATACATGAACTCTTTGAAGGCCATTCTTTATCTACCACTCCAATCTTTTACTTTTGAACTATTTATAGATAGATAGATATACGCTCATACATTTCCATTCTTCTCTCTGCTTCTCTGTTGAAGCATACAGTCCTATTTTTATTTTGTCCTTTAGCATATTTCACTTCACAGCCCAGTAGTGCTAGGTTGTGGGAAGGCCAGAGAAGTTGTGTGAAGACAGCTTTGGAGACATGATTCATTGGGGAAAGCTTATAGCAGATCAGTGGCAGCTGCAGGAAGAGTTCCATGGCAACAAACTGACTGAGAACATCTTTATCACTTAAAGTGCTTCTCCAAGCAGTACCTCTCTTTCTGTGGTGTTTTGCCTATTGGCACTGGCCAATAGGCATGAGTGACATGTATCCTTTCTCCAGTACCCTCAGTTCTTTGCTCATCCCCATTCAGGGGGTCTTATGTGTTAGACTGAAGAAGCAGTGACATCAGCATTACTTTTCTTATATGACCAGCATTCCAAGGAGCAACTGACCCAGTGTACATGCAAGAAAGTAGATTTTTACACATAACACTAACTTGCCCTAGTCCTAGTGTGCATGAGAGAAACCCAGTGTCTTTTAAGATAATATGTATCTGAACTTTCCAGATCAGGTTTGCTATCATTGTTTCCTTAATTTTGGTAGGTTTTTGGGAACAGAAAGGGAGCATTCAGGGTCATGGTGTTTTACTGTTCTTCTTTTCTTTAGTAACAACATAGCACAAATAGCAAATTCAGATGGGTGCCATTAATCAAGCATGTGAACTTTCCATATATTGTTTAAGTTGCATCATTACCAGGGGCGCTTCATTTTCAGGAAAGGACAATAGCATGAGCTGGGTATTAGGGAACAAATCCCAAGCTAAATTTCTCATCTATCAAGTGGATTATATAACAGTAACAAGCTCTTTAGGGCTTTGATTGGTGACCCAAGTATGCAAATAAAGTAATTTGGAAATCAGCTTATGTTTTTATACATAGAATTTCCCAGTAAAAGATATGGGTAGTAAAGTTTGACAATAAGGGAATGTAAACCGTGTTCTTCATTCCAAGCCTTAGAGCTTAGCCTACATATATGTCTACTCTCTGGTTTTGCTGTATTTTTTTATTTCTAGGAATTCATCTACAACCTTATCAACTGGAGGGAGTCAACTGACTGATTCAATGCTTCCACTGTCAGAATCACTGTATCCTGGAAAATGAGATGGGTCTGGGTAATACCTGTCAGGTATGTTAGTGTGGAACAAGCACTGTTCACCTCCACCTAAATACCTCCTCACATTTTATTACCATTTTAGCTGTAGCTACAAGATCTATTTTTACACTAGGATGTGAAATGCCTCACTTTTATTAAGAGATCACAAATTTGGAGTTGTTTTTTCCAGTTTTGGGGTGATTAAGAATCATGTCATTACCTTTATTTTATCTGAGTTTTGTCATGTATCTATGAGAAGAGTTAATTACTTGAGTTAGAAGTGCAGTTAATGGGTCCAGGCTTAGGACTTTTCTCTGTGTTAAGTATGTATACTTGCCCAAGGATCAAATTGACTCTGACCTACTTAATAACACTAATAAAGTTAACTGTATTGCTTCTAATTTTAATCTCTCTTCCTTAGTGGGGGTGGTTTGGGTGGGGCTGCTTCCCATTTTTATACTGTGATAGAGAAATGAAGAGTAAGTACACTATTTTCCAAAATACAACTTAGCCATCTAATGGCCTTAAAAGAGTTTGAGGTATGGGGCTGGGGCTTTAGCTCAGTGTTAGAGAACTTGCCTAGCATGTGTGAGGCACCTTGTTCAGTTCTCAGCACCACATATAAATAAATAAAATAAGAATCCATTGACAACTAAAAAAATTTTTTTAAAAAATGTTGCAGGTGAGGTAGAGCCTAGAAACTTGGAGAATCAGATGTGACCTCTTGGGCATTGATCAGTAGGTGGTGTGTTGAAATTGATGCTTCTGTCAGGATAATCAGCAGTACTGCCCTGGGTTGACATATGTGGACTTGGATTAAAGGAAAGTTCAGTCACAACACCCCTTGGGCTAATCACGCAAGGATTACTTATGTGAAGGATACCAAAGATATCCTGGTATAATTATGATATATGTCACAGGCAGCTTGATTAGAAATTAGGAGGATAAAAACTTCCTAATCCCAATAAAGTTTCACCAGTTGTCACTGGTGAAAATGAGCAAGGGTCTCATCATCTTTTTAGAAGTTCACCACCCCCTCCAATGCTCACCTTACATATATAAAGTTTGAGCTGGAGCAGTGCTGCATGTAGGCTAGTCTGATGATATGTTGAAGGCTACTTTATTTAGTCCAGGTGTACCTCATTAATCTTGGCATTATTCAGTATACAATATGACCTCTCAGTAGTGTCACCTGAGATTCATCACTTATCCCTCTTAGCTTTCTTGGGCAAAGAAAATATTCCTGGTTTATTCCTGCACTGAGAATTATGAAAGTAGAATAAAACTCAGATTCATGGAGATGAGGTGTCCTTCCTATAATGTCTTTTGTCTCAGTCATTGAAATTGTTTTACTGACTTCATTGAGAGCCAGAAAATTCCACTTGTTCTTTACCTTTTCAGCTCTAGTTTAAATTCTTTAAATATATACCAACTCCCATTCTGTTTTTGTAGAAGTGTATTTAGAATTTTTGCATCTACATTACGAAGAATATTAGTTTGCAATTTTCCTTTCTTATAATAATTTTGTCTGGTTTAGTATTTTGGTAAAACTGACCTCTTAGAATAAGTTGAAAAGTGTTCCACTTAAATTTTCAGGAAGAGTTTATGTAGAATTGTTATTGATTACTTTTTAGATGTTTGATAGAATTCACTAATGACTCCAAATTAATTTTGTAGACACATCTGATTTTTGGTAATAAAAGATAAACTTCTTTCTAAATTGTATCCTCAGGGAATGTTAAACAGAATGATTTTAATCCAGTTAACTAACTTATTAGAGGGTTGCTCTGGGCATAGTTTGGGCTGGGAAAATTAAATAAGAAAATTATTTCCTATATGAAATTAATATGATCATGTCAAATAAAGTGAACTGCCACTCTATCATTACAGCATTCTATCCACCTGCAAGCAGCAAGGTGTTTTATATCAATGAAATTATAGTACACATATAGCTCATATGGTTTCTATTTATTAATGTACCACTGCCACTGTAATGTTGCATTTTATTATATTCACAATCATTTTCAATTGGCTGCATAAAATGCCATCAAGAGAATTTATAATTTGCTTAAATATTCCACTGAGAGTAGTCATGAGTCCTCTCCTTTTTTGGGGGGTTGCTTAAGCTAATTTTGATGTGAACGTCTTTGAGCATATAGTTTTAACAGGATTTTTAATTTGAGCCTTAGGGCCTATTTTTTCCTCAGAAATATCACTGTGTTTAAGGATGCAAGCTCTTCAAATGTTTTCATTTGTCAAGAGTATTCTTTTTCCTTGTATATCACAGCAATTTTAGAGTCATAAGTGCCTTCATGTATCTCCTGAAGTATGCCCATTTGGCTTTATAAAGTTTCATTTTATACTCATACTTCTTATGAGAATGATTTATTGTCTATTTTCCCCATTTGAATGTGTGTTCTAGATATGAACATATACAAATATGGCATAACAAATCCCACTATTCAGCATAATCATAATGCACCAACTAAAAAAGATCAAGGGCCTTTATAGGTTTTGTTCACATAGAACTTGAGCCAATAGAAGTCACTCTTTAAATTTATACAGATGGAAGGAAAACACAGAAGGCAGGAGACATTTGGGAAGGAAGGAAAGCACTCTCATCAGGGCAGCTGGGCAAGAAGCAGAGGCCACAATGTTTAAGTCCTGTTAATAGTCAGTTCTTAGCATTTCTGGCTTGATGTTTTCAAGTAAGCCTGCTCTTCTACATCAGTTGTGTTGGTTTCATTGATTTCTATTTTTTTCCTGACTTTTTTTTTTGCTTGTGTTAGAAGTTCAATTACACAAATATTGAACCTTATTGCTTGTTAACTCCTGAAGTAATTGAACACCATCAATTCCCTCAGCAAGCTCACTGAGGCTTACCTAATTTTGCTCTAGGAATGTACTAGTGTCCTAATATGTGAAAGATTGTACATAATTTATTTATGAAGTGAATCATATATTAGAGTTTGTGCTTTCAACCTACAGCTGTGGGAACTTTGTTCTTTCTTATGGGAAAATGTGATCAAAACTGCCTTTTTGCTTCATTTCAGATGATTGCTCTCATAATTTACTTGGCAGGAAGGTTAAATGATTAAAGACCATTTCTGATTCTTTGTCCCCTGTCTGTTTTAAACAATGAGAAAGAAGAGATGGAAAGGTACAGAGTAGATGTAGCTGGACTTTTATTATTGATGTTGATATTTTTCTAGATGATGTGTAAAATATCATAAATCAAAATCTTGTCATATTCAGGGATTTTATTTCAGAATGCTTGAATGAAAACACTGTAGGTTAAGACACAGGATCTGATGGGCGAAGATTCAATGGGTGTTATTTTTACCATTCTGCAATTTCAAGACTAGTACTCTCTTTTTTTCTTCCTGTATATATTCATTACTGCCTGATTTTGTGATAGATATCCTCTAGCATAACAATTGATGTCTTTGTTTCCTTTCTTTATATATTTTTGAAAATTTTTCATAATGGTTGCCCTAGTGATTATAATAAACATCTTCACTTAAAATAATTTTATACAGATTGATGCCAACAATTTTAATAGTATACAAAGCTTTACTTCAATATAGTTTTCTCTCTCCCTTTTTATTGATCTTATTGTCATATGAATTGCATCTTTTGGTATCATAAATAAAATTTACTTATCAAAGGGAGAAACTATCCTTCCCATAGAAACATAGGAAATAACTAAAATAAGAAACATCATTGCATTTTCAGTTAGCAAAAGACCCTCTTAGAGCTGATCTTTCTCCCTGCTTACCCCAGACCTTCCCCTGAGGTTTAACTTTATTCTAGATAACAATACACACTTTCAGTATTCTTTCTGGGGTCAGCACCTAATGAATGTTGTCTGCACATTGTAGTCCTTTCATGACATGCACACACCATCTCAATACTCTAGCATTTGGGTTCATCTGCCCTTTTCTTGGATTTAGATTTTCTCCAGGTCTTTCCTGTATAATGTATGCAGGGGACAAGGAGAAAAAATGCACATCTTCAGCAAAATCTAAAGCAGAAGTCATTTTCATGTGCTGCTGACTACATATGAGGTATTCATTTGTTTCTCTAAAGCAAGAATTCCTAACCTGGGTCCTTAGAAGTTGTAAAATCCACTAAAATTATATTTAATTTTTTTTTTCATAGCACACATTTTTCTAGGAGGACAACCTACCTTCATCACATTCTAAAAGAGGGACCATGAACAAATGAAGAACCACTGTGCTTCAAGTTAGCTAGATATATTTCCTTCTTTTTCCTGGTGGATCAAGGGGGAAAACTTCCCTGGAGAGTGGCACTTTAGTTTCCTCTTTTGACAACTAGCCAGAGGCTGGCAGGCAGGTGAGAGGGTTTTGTATACAGAGGCATCATGTCTGATAATGGGATTATAGGAATGGGGGATGCTTAATTTCAGCCTTATTTTATAATCTTGTTTAAACTAAGACTGGGTAACTGTAAGACCTTCCACTTAAGTGTGCCTCCCTTCTTTTCATATGATAGTGCTAGTTTAGAAATTGGGCTTACATGGTTTTTTACAAAGTTAACAAGTTAAAAGACTAGAGCCTGTGGTTTAAGAGAGTTAAGAAGAAATAAGAAACTAGCTTATTAATATCAGAATTTATCAATTGCAGTGTTTTTATTTTTTTAATTTCTTATTATTATTATTATTTTTTTTTAGTACCAGGGGTTGAGCCCAAGGGTGTTTAATCACTGAGCCACATTTCCAGCCCTTTTTATTTTTCATTTAGGGCCAGGTCTCACCAAGTTTCTTAGGACCTCATTTAAGTTGTTGAGGCTTGCTTTGCACTGGTCATTCTCTTGCCTCAGTCTCCCAAAGTAATTGGGATTGCAGGTATGTGCCAACACTCCCAACAATACCAGTCTTTTTAATGTGTCTTCCTTAATTTTTTAGATTCACTTAAAAGATGCACCATTTCTAAATCGTGAGTATATTGTACTTTGTCAGAAACTGTGTTGCATGTGTGGAAGACTTATCTCTTCTTACATGGTTTAGTACTTTGCCACTTTCCTAATATGTCTGGTTTGTCTTCTTTGGGTCCTGTTTATTCTTAGGCAGGCATAGTGGGAGTCTTGTGTTCTAATCTCTACTCATTAGTGATGTGTCCTTGAGTTAGCTATTTAATTTCCTTGAAATTCAATGTTCTTAATGATAAAGAGGGGATAATGATCTTTCTTTGGATGACTGCTTTGAGAACATCTATATGTTTGGTGTTTAATAGATTCCTAGTTTTTTTGTTTGTTTGTTTCTTTGTTTTTGTTTTGCTACTGGGGATTGAACATAGGAGTTCTCTACCACTGAGCTACATCTCTAGTCCTATTTTTTTTTTTATTTTAACATGTTGATACAGGGTTTCTTTGAGTTCCCAAGGATGGCCTTGAATTTATAATCATCCTGCCTCAACTCCCAGAATCTCCAGGATTACAGGTGTGTGCCACAGCATCCTGCCTAGACACTAGATTTGTTACTTTGTAATTTGCATAGACATCTTTCAGGACTACTATTTAGTGATTTTACTATGATATAGGAAGCTCTTCCTGGAAATAACAAAGTTCTGTGGTATATATACACAATGGAATACTATAAAGCTGTAAAGAAGAATACAATTATGGTATTTGCAGGCAAATGAATGGAATTGGAGAATATCATACTAAGTAAAATAAGCCAATCCCAAAAAAACAAAGGTCAAAATTTTTCCCTGATCAGTGGATGATAATACAGAATAGGGGTGGGGACGTTGGGGGATAAGAGAAGAATGGAGAAACTTTAGATTATGTAGAGGAAAATGAGAGGGGGGAGGGTGTGGGGATATGAAAATTGGAATGAGACAGATGTATTTACCTTGTGTACATGTATGATTACACTAATGGTGTTAATCTACAATGCGTACAACCATATAAACAAAAAGTTGTACCCCATTTGTGTACAATGAAATAAATGCAGTCTAGAAAAATAAAAAAAGACCTTATAAAAAAGAAATAACAAAGTAGCAATCAGTGCTGTAGAATTAACTTTTTAAAAAGGATGTTTGAATTATACTTCTAATTTGTCATTTTAAATTACATTTTGGTAGCAGGGATTGAACCTAGGGACACTTTACCACTGAGCTGCATGCCCGGCCCTCTTTATTGTTTAGTCTGAGATAGTCTCACTAAGTTATTGAGACTGGACTCGAATTTGCCATCCTCCAGCTGCCCAAGTAGTTGTCATTATAGATGTGCACCATCCTGCACTGTGTGCTTCTTTGCCATTCAGAAGGTTTTGTTTTCAGAGTGCCTTATCAATATTTTAAATACTTTTTGCTCATCCAGGTTGTTGTGCATGGGTTTCTGTTGTATTCTGATTTTGAACTACTAAAGATTAGGTCATAGATTTTATGACTATGCAGTATTTTGTCTTATTTAATTTACATTTAAATGAGTATATTATCTTTTCTTCAGAAAGATCTTGTATGCTTATATGCTTTTCCTATTTTTCATTCTTTTACTTTATTTCTTTAATGTCATGTCATGTTAATTTTATGTCATTTCATTTTATGGTGCTGGGCATTGAACCTCCATCCTCCCACATGGTAGGAAACTGCTCTACCACTAGTTATTCTCCCATCTCTTCATTATATTCTTAATATCCAGCTTAACTTTTTTGAAATCTCTCCATGAAAAGGAACTGTTGAGAGTTACTGGTAAAAACCAGGAAAGTAAAGCATTGATCTACCTCATGAGCCATTAGAGGGATAAGCAGTATAAATATATCCATAATACAAGTTAATATATGGCAAGTCTCAAAAGATAATAAAATCAGTACATAAATGTTCTTGCATACTTTATATAAATTGTACCATTTAGGTTTTATGAAAACCCTAATAGGCATGTATTATCATTCATTTTACTAATGAGGAAATTAACAGATCTTTTATCCCAGTAAGGCAGAGCAGACATTTGAGCAGACATTCAAACCCAGCACTTGGTGACATGGCTCTTCTTTCTAAGAGAGCTTCTCTAAGTATCTAGAAGCACTGGAGTGTCACCTTATTCTGCAGAAATACATTTTTATATTTCAGTCTGTTCTGAATGCATTTCTGAGTGGAGTAAAGAAACTTAGTAACAAAGGGATATTTATAATGTTGACTTATAGTAAGAATCCCACAACATAGGTATATTCTTTAAGTATATTTGTTAAGGTTATGTTTCTCCATTACTGTATTGTACATTTAGAAAATAATTTCCTTTGATGGATTATTCAGCCCATCTTCATTCATTGAACCAAATCCACCTTACTTGGCCTTCTGCATTGAATAAGCATTTTTAGATGTTCATGTTTATAAAAACCTGTGTCTAGTCCTTCCAAAGGAATAGGATCTAATCTACTTTGAATGGTAGTATAGTATGGACACTCAGAACCTATGTCATAACCACTGTCCAACCTCACTTGGATCCTATCTACTTTTAATCCTTAAATGCATCCCCTGCTTCCTCTGCCCAGTGCTCTCCTTGGAATTCCTACCCACTCTTTGGACCTCCAAATCACTCTTCACCTGCACCACTCTCATTAGGTAAATGGCAGTAGGCATCTCTGTTCCTCTGAATTTTTTCTGTAGCCTTGGAGGAAGAAGCCTTCCTTTTTGTAGGTCAACCTCTACTCAGATCTTTATTTGAATTTTTCAGGAATTGTTATTCTTTATCCACCGTTTTGCTTGACCTACTTAGTTTTATACATACAAAAACAATGCAGTGGAATTCCATAATGTTACACACAAAATTAGAAGTTAAAAATTGCATAACTTATACTTTATTGTCTTTTCATGGTTTTCACATGTTTAAAAAGGATATTCAATATTTAAATCTTTTAGTTAATATACAAGTATCTTTTCAGGATAGTATTAATCACTTTATCACCTATTATTGGATATTTAGTTTATTTTTCAATTTTTTGCTACATTATATGTATTACATCTTAGAATATCATCCAGTCCTTTTCCATATTTTGGATTGTTTTTAACAGCTTTCCACAAAGAGCATCTCTTTAAAATATAATTTTATGACTGATCTTCTTGAGAAATTGCTGTCATAACCTACTACACTACAAAACATACTCTGGCAGTAGCCAGGAATGACCTCTTTGCTAACAAGTCCAGCGGCAGCATCTTCCTGAACTTATCTGTGATCCTGTTCACCACCCCTCCATTTTAAAGTTTCTTGATTTTCCTTATGGGTTTGAATCTTAGCTCTACCTTTATGATCTCAACCTATTTACCTAACCTTTTTGAATTTTAATCTCCTTTTTGGCACAATTATGGTTGCTTATATTATTCTTTTGGTTAAATAACACATAAAGCCACAAGCACAATATCTGGTACATAGTACAAGATTATAAATGTATCCTTTTATTTTCTGTCTCTGGCCCCTTATTTCCTGCATAGATTTTTCTCATATTGGTAATAGCAAAAAAAAAAAAGCACTTGGTAACCTCTGAGAAAGGAAGATCATGATTCCAGGTATATTTCTAACAGAGTGGGATTACTGTTAATCTTTCTAACAAATCACAACTTTGTAGTAAGATGTGGTTGTGAGAAATGTGTTTGAGCTACTGGAAAATGAATGTTTGGATTTTCTCTCACAGCTTCATGTGGAGTATTCTTTTTGTGAATGAAGCTCACAGGTTGAAAAACCAAAGTTCTCTGCTGTATAAGACACTTTCAGAGGTAAACCCAAAGGATAGTCTTAGTTTCTATTATAACCCTCCTAATTTTTAAATTAACTTTATTTTTAGAGCAAGTTAGGTTTCCAACAAAATTGAGTAGAAGGTATAGAGAGTTTCCATATGTCCTCTGCCCCTTTACAAAATGCTCCCCCCATTCTCAGCATCTCCCTGAAGATAGATGTTAAAACAATGAACCTGCATTGACACATCAGAATAACCCAGAGTACATAATTTATGGAATCACTTTTGCTATTGCACATAATTTGAGTTTGGAAAAACTGGTATTAACATGTATTCACCATTATAGTATCACACATAATGGTTTCACAGGCTTAAAAATCTTATATCCCATGTATTCATTGTTCTTTCTCCCCTCTAACTCCCCTTTGAAAACAAGTAGTTTACATCTGTACATAGTCAACTAAATTGATATGTTTTTAGACACATTTCTGCAGGGTTAAATGAGCCTGTTTGGGTGGTTTAGGGGTAATGACAAAAGTAGTACTGAATATGGCTAATTACTTTTCCTTTCTCTTTTCTATAGAAGATGATATTTACTAAAATTCAGTTATCAAATGAGCAAGACCCTACTCCAATAAAATACATTTTTTGAGATGTTTCAACTATCTTTTGAGTGTCTTTCATTTCCTGGCACAAATGATCTTATAGTTCTGCCTGCAGTTGCAGATATATTGGATATACCTTACCATCCCCCCATTAACCTAGTCAAAAATTTTGACTATTCACATGGACTCATGAAAAGACCAATTTATTATAGAACATTGCCTCCAATCTCTCATCTGTCATATTTTTTGTTATGATACCCTTGATTTTATTCCCTTCTCTCAACCTCTTGTATCATTCTGGCAAAGTAGGTGAGAAACATCTTTGTAACCTAGTGCTGCCCTTTTTTGCTGAGAAGTCAGTGGAATGTGAACTACATGCTCCTTGTTTACCTGGGGAAAGTTTGCTCACTCATGAGAACACACTTGGTAATCTCTGAGATGATTATTGAAATTTGGTCCTCATTCTATAATAAATCACTTAATTTTGAGTTCATTTAGTGGAAAATCTTAGATCCAAATTATATATTTAATGGCCTAGATGTTGTAGTTTTTAGAGTCTTATTGAAGATGTAATCTGTTTTTATTAGTTTCAAATATTTTTATCCCCTTCTGGTAGGACATTCTCTCTCGTGTCCTCTTTTCCTCCTTTGTAGGGACCCTTGATTGTGTCTCTTTGCCATAAGTTTGTACTTTAATATTTAAAATAATATATATAAATAGGATATGACCTTTCAACTTTTCTGTATTATTTAATTCTCCTGGTATAAGCTCTTGTGTCAGTTCAGAGGTTGACCTTAGTTGGCCTAATATTTTCATTGTTGTTTTTCTTCCTTCATTTGTCTCTCCTGTTATTGGTGTCCTTATCTGTTTCTAAATATTTTTCCTTTTTTTTTTTTTTTTTTTTGGTGATGCTGGTGATTGACTCAGAGTTTCATGCATGCTAGGCAAGTGGTCTGCCAGTGAGCAACACTTCCTGCCCTGTTTCTCAAAAAAATTAAAGAAGTCCTTTGTTTATTGGATTTCTTATGGCAGAATGTCAAGAAACATCCAGAAATCAATGTCTTTCATCTGATGTACTGCAAAGTTTTATAAACAGATATTTTGTTAGTGTACATTTTGTTTCTTGCTTTTAGTAGAGAGACCTGAAGTTGTAACTCTGGCTTTTCAAACTCCTTGTGTGTATGTGTTTACTCAGATGCCCAAGTTAACTCCTCTTGTGGGTCATAACATTTTTGGATCCTTACATAGATTGAATAATAATAACCATAGTGAATAATTGTGTAATACTCATAGTTTACAAAGTGATGTTACTTACATTCCTATGACAGTGTCTTCTTTACAGATTATCCCCTTCTTTTAGTTGAAACTGAAGAGATACTATCTCCTACATTAATCAGAGTACCATTTTAACTTGAGCCTCCTGATTTCATGTGCCTTAACTCATTCCATTAAATCATGTCACTCTGCATTTCAATAAATATTGTCATGAGTAACTCAGCTTTGCTTCCCAATGTTAGACAATTTTAATTGCATTTATTTACATATTCTAGTTCTCAGTGGTTTTCAGTATCCTGTTGACTGGAACTCCTATCCAAAATAGTCTCTAAGAGCTCCACTCTCTCATCAGTTTTGTGGAACCTGAGCTTTTTTCCAAGGAATAGGTGGAAGATTTTGTTCAGTATTACCAGGATATTGAAAAAGAGTCCAATCAGGTCAATTCCCATTCAACAAATTTTCCCCAAGAGATCTTGACACACTAACTTCACTAATGCATAAGAGTTACAGATAGAAAAGAAAGGGAATAGATAACCAGAGGATTCATGCAGTTCTTCAGATAAAGAACCACAAACACAAGGCAGATGTTGGGTCCTTCATGTTGTGTCCAGTTATCTGCTATCCATGACTCTTATTTTTTTGTTACATGATTCTACACTGGGCCTTATTTGGTTCATTTTTGGAAGACGGTAGAATGTACCAACTGATCTGAATAACTTTTTGTTTTAAAACAACTTGTAATTTTCTTTTTAAATTTTTTTTTGTGGTATTGGAGATTGAAGCCAGGGGTGATTTACCATGGACCTATATTAGCAGTGCTTTTGTAAAAATTTGGAAGCAGCATCTTGCTAAGTATCTTAGGATGGCCTTCAACTTGCCATCCTGCTTTCTTGAGTATATATTACCCTGCCTGACTTCAAATTGAAAATTTTTATAAAGACTTTACTTTCCATGCCACTTCCCAGTGCAGAAAAGTAAGTGCATGCTGTAGTCCTAAACTGTCCTTAAGAATGCTGCAATACTGGTGTTTTCTCTTTAACACTTTGCAGAAATCAAAAGTCTGAGATGAGTGAAACATAGAGTGAAAAGGGAAGTCTTCATCCATATAACCAGTAACTTTTTCTTAAACCTTTGCCCCTCTGTCTTGTGGAATTATCTGAATATTCCTATAACATCTGAATATCCTAGGCTGATTATCCAAAACAAATTTCAGGAGCCCAAATAGTGATTATGTATGTATGGGTTAAATATGAGTTGTAAGACTTCTTATAGCCCAATTTACCATACCACAGGATGAAGATTACCTCATGCACCTGCTCTGATTGATTTCTGCCATGTTTAGTGTTGCCAGATACAATATAGGACATCCAATTACATGTGACATGGGACAAACATATTGAAAATCTATTAATTGTTTATCTGAATTTCAGATTTAGCTGGTTGCTCATATTTTTATTTTATTTTTCTGATAATCCTATGTAAAGTATAATTCTAATTTAGCATTATTTTTGAAGTTCAGGACACCTGGTCAATGCACAAGGGATTAGAAGTCAAAAACTCAAGTTTGAATGCTGACAATATTCACATTCACCTGTGTGTCCTTGGATAAGTTGCTTAATTCCTCTGAGACTCACTTAACTGTTGTAAAAATAGTGACAGTATTACTTACCATACATTTCTAGTCTGTTATGCTGCTCAGTGAGATTAAATGCAAGAATGCCCTGGAAAACAGTTTCTTGAAAATGAGATTATGAATAAGAAGAATCAAGCTCTTTGAATGTTTGTATTTTGGGGGTTAAAATCCAGGGACATGTCCAGAAGGAATAGGAAAGAACCCAGTAAAGGCAGAAATCAGATGGTCCTCTAATTATGTGTGTTCAGCTTACAACTTTTTGACGTTATCATTTTACAAAAACATTACACATTCAATAGAAACAGTGCTTTGAATTTTGAATTTCCATGGATGTACATATTTGCACTTAATTTTTTAAAATTTATTTTATTTTTATTATAAACAAGTGGGATACATGTTGTTTTGTTTGTATATGGAATAACAGCATACCATTTGCATAATCATACATTTACTTAGGGTAATAATTGTTGATTCATTCTGTTACTTCTTCCTTTCCCCCGACCCCTTCCACCCCTCTTTTCCCTCTATACACTCCCTCCTTCCTCCATTCTTGTACCCCAACCCCTCTTATGTGTCATCATCTGCTTATCAGTGAGATCATTTGTCCTTTGGTTTTTTGAGATTGGCTTATCTCACTTAGCATGATATACTCCAATTTCATCCATTTGCCTGCAAATGCCAAAATTTTTTTTATTCTTTATAGCTGGGTAATATTCCATTGTATATATATACACCACAGTTTCTGTATCCATTCATCAATTGAAGGACATCTAGCGTGGTTCCACAATCTGGCTATTGTGAATTGAGCAGCTATGAACATTGATGTGGCTGTATCTCTTTATTATGCTGATTTTAAGTCCTCTGGTATAGGCCGAGGAGTGGGATAGCTGGTTCAAATTGTGTGTCCATTCCAAGTTTTCTAAGTAATCTCCACACTGCTTTCCAGAGTGGCTGCACTAATTTGCAGCCTCACCAGCAATATATGAGTGTACCTTTTTCCCTACATCCTCTCTAACACCTACTGAAGCTTGTATTCTTGATAATTGCCATTCTAATTGGGGTGAGATGGAATCTTAGTGTAATTTTGATTTACATTTCTCTTATTACTAAAGATGTTGACCATTTTTTCATATGTTTGTTGATTGCTTGTAGATCTTCTTCTGTGAAGCATCTGTTCATGTCCTTAGCCCATTTGGGGATTGGGTTATTTGTATTCTTCAGGTAGAGTTTTTTGAGTTCTTTATATATTCTGGAAATTAGTGCTCTATCTGAAGTAGGAGTGGCAAAGATATTCTCCCACTCTGTAGATTCTCTCTTCGCATTGCTGATCATTTCTTTTGCTGAGAGAAAGCTATTTAGTTTGAATCTATCCCACTTATTGATTCTTGCTTTTATTTCTTGTGCTATGGGAGTCCTGTTAAGGAAAATTGATCCTAAGCCAACAAGTTGAAGATTTGTACCTACTTCTTTTATAAGATGCAAGGTCTCTGGTCTCATTTCAAGGTCCTTGATCCATTTTGAGTTGATTTTTGTGCAGGGTGATAGATAGGAGTTTAGTTTCATTCTGTTGCATATGGATTTCCAGTTTTTCCAGCACCATTTGTTGAAGAGGCTATCTTTTCTCCAATGCATATATTTGGCAAATTTGTCTAGTATGAGAAAATTGTATTTATTTGGGTTTGTGTCCATGTCCTTTATTCTGTACCATTGATTTACCTGTCTATTTTGGTACCAATACCATGCCATTTTTGTTACTATTGCTTTGTAGTACAGTTGAAGTTCTGGTATTGCAATACCCCCTGTTTCATTCTTTCTGCTAAGGATTCCTTTAACTATTCTGGGTTTCTTATTCTTCCAGATGAATTTCATGATTGCTTGTTCTATTTCTGTAAGGTACATCATTGTGATTTTAATTGGAATTGCATTGAATCTTTGTAGCATTTTAGGTAGTGTGGCCATTTTGACAATATTAATTCTGCCTATCCAAAAGCATGGGAGATCTTTTCATCTTCTAAGGTCTTCCTCAATTTCTTCCTTCAATGTTTTGTAGTTTTCATTGTAGAGATCTTTTACCTCTTTGGTTAGATTGATTCCCAAGTATTTTTTTTTTTTTGAGGCTATTGCCAATGAATTCGTTTTCCTCATTTCCCTTTTAGATGTTTTGTCTCTTGCATATAAAAATGGTTAGATTTATGCATGTTGATTTTATAGCCTGCTATTGTGCTGAATTCATTGATGAGGTCTAGAAATTTTCTGGAGGAGTGTTTTGTATCCTCTAAATATAGAATCATGTCATCAGCAAATAGTGACAGCTTAAGTTTTGTTATGGGGTGCAACTTAAGAACCGACCAATCACCAGTGAAAAGTCCAAATTTGAGAGTATTTACTAAGTTGGCCAGCTGACTGTCTCACACAATGCCCCAAAAAATGGCTATTTGGAGAACAGCCCCGACCACAGGGTTCTTATGTCAAAAATCACATTAATCATAAGTGTCTGTTGCAATGATTCAAAATTACACATTAACATCATGAGATCATCAACAGAAGGGGAAGTGGGTCAAAATGACCCTTACCTAGGTACAAACTAAAGAATGGTTACTAACATCCACACAATCACCATTCACAAAGTACATTGTTTTGGAGCAATAGGGTTCAAAAGATAGCAATGTTTCTTTACATAGGAATTATCATTCTTTATTGTTAAACATGTCATACTAAGTAACTGATGATGGGCACAGAGGCAAGGTGTTCCCATGGGAGAATTTATTTCCTACATAACATGGATTCTCAGAGCAAAATGGAGTCTGTTTATTCATTTCCCTTAAAGTCTGACCTATAACATTCTCATGGAGACAGATCTGTCAGCCCATTACATTCCCCACTGGTTTTTTATACTCAATCATATCATTGATTCATTATTAGTGTAAGAGAAAAAACATGATTAACATTTTTTCAGTCTTATCTTTAGACAGTGGTTGGGGTCTCTGATGTCTATTTTTCTGTTGTCTTAACTCAGATGTGATGAGTCCATGTTATGAGTAAGGTCTCTTCCATTTCAGCTGGGTTTTAGTCCTTTCTGGATCAATTTGGTGTAGACATAGTCTTCTGACTGAAATGGGTGTTGGAAATTAGTAGTCTCTTGTGGCTGGTTCTCACATAAGTTGAACCTGTTAGAAAGACTAAACAACAGTTTAGAACAGGAGCAGGTTCTTGGTAGGGGCAGAGGAAAGGCTCTGAAACATTAACATTTTAATTTCTCAGTGGTCATTTGCCTCCACATTTTTGGACCCAAATTGGCCTTTATTTTTGTGATTTAACCCAACTTACCTGTCTATATTGACTGTCTTTTAAATATTTTTATTATTACTTCTCTAATTCTAGGGACTTTTTACTGCTGTAAGGAAAAAGGGCGATGACCACTCTTGCTGCTTCAAACTGAGAGGGGGCGACATGGGGTGAGGTAAAGCAGTAAAAAGTTCCTTTTAAAAATAGGGTCTTTCTAGGGGTAAAAGTCTTGTTCTATGAAAGAAACAAAAAAACCATGAGTACAAAATATATAGCATCTGGAACATGTCATGAATATCATGAAGTTCATAGAAATTAATAATCTCTTACCGGGAGGTGGAAGAGTTGAGACTTCGTTTACATAAAAAGGCCTAACAATGTCTAACAAGGCAGGAGAAGATAAGGCCTTAATTGTAAACCTTAACACTGTTGAGGTTATCAGGAATGTAAACACAACATTTAATTAAGTTACTTACTGTTATCTGATTTTTGTAAAATATCTTTTTACTGGCATGATATTTTTGTTTAGTACAGATCCTTTTAATTTTGTTACTCAGGGTTAGAGAATCGTACTAGCAAACATTGATTAAGTCTACCTGTATCAGAGTTTAGAAAGATCTGTAGGCCTTAAATTGTCTAAAAACATAACTGACAATTTATTTTGATAATTATCAGGCATTTTGTTTAAGAATCTTTTTTGTTACCATTAGTTCTACTTATTTTGGGGGGGCTAACACAAGTGTACATTCCAAGTTACATTAAAATAACTATTTTTTAGTTTTTAAAATGTCCATGAATGACTGTTTTGGTTTTAACTGTTTTCCTAGGTGTTTAAGATCAAGCTGGTCAAATTGACCTCCTTCCTATCTGCTGTTAAGAGACAGCTGAGTTCCCACAGGGGTCACTCTTGGGGAACTTGAGAGCAGCTTCTTAGCTCCTTTAGTGCCATTCACCTGGTAGGGTCTCCTTGATGAGGTGGCTTCCTTGGAAGCATTAGGAATATCTCCCTTTCCAAGGACCCTCCTCTGCAGCAGATGCACTGATTGGCTTTTTATCCTCTAGTGGTCTCATTAATCTCCCTGATCTGAAGGTTGTGTGGCCCAGAGTTGCAAAGCTTATTAGAGAAGTTCTCTTGTTCCTTGGGTTTAGGCAGACTCTGAGGGCAAGAGCCAAATATTGATTCTTTTGACCCCTTTATTTTAATCTCAATCTTTAAGTTTTGATCTTAAACATACAGCAAGTCAGTTTCACCAGTCATAGAGTAAGAGTACTGGGTTTTAACTTTAATGTCTATGACTTTATAGATATTTACCAGCTTTTATTAAACTGGGGTCTATATTATCTGTCCTATAGGTGATGGCTTATTATCTCAAATTAATTTAGAT